>NW_024081981.1:0-42602 GCF_003009895.1 Hyaena hyaena | reverse complement strand
ACACCCAGTGCTCATCTCCACAAGTGCCCTCCTCCATGCCCATCACCTCCCTTCCCCTCTCCCCCCCCCACCATCAGCCCTCAGTTTGTTCTCAGCATTCAAGAGTCTCTCATGGTTTGCCTCCCTCCTTCTCCCCCACTATTTTTCCCCTTCTCCTCTCCCATGTTCCTCCGTTAAGTTCCTCTTAATCCTCCTATACATGCAAACATATGGTATCTGTCCTTCTCTGCCTGACTTATTTCGCTCAGCATAACACTCTCAAGAAAAAATTTTTAAGAAAATATACCTTTTGTATAAGTGTGTAACATTCATAAATTCCAAAAGATAAAAGTAGTTCAGATAACATTCTTTAATCACAATTTAATAAAACTCAAAAGTAACAAAAGCAGAAAAATCAATGTTTGTTATAGAAAAAGTCTGAAAAGTCTTGTGTCAAATAGAAAATGCAAACATATATTGAATAAATGGTTTAGAAAATCAACAATAATTTTAAAAAGTATGTATTTGAACATATGGGATAGAGGTAGAACAGGACTCAAGAAAATTTATAACATTAAAATTTAAGATCACTTTGAGAGAATGAAAAATGAATTCAGCAAATAACTCAGATACCAATAAAAATTAAAAGAAAGCAGAATAAAGGAATTAATAAAGATATTGATAGAAATGAAAGAGTTACAAAACAAACTGTAGGCCTTCAAATTATACTAAAGATAATGTGTTTAACCAACTTTGGTGGGAAAATTTGTCACAGGAGAAGGAAATTTCAAAGACCACTTGAGAAGTTAGCCTGTAATATGTGAAGCTTAAAATTAAAAAGGTACTCATATTATTCTAGGGACAAATTTTTTTGATTTGTTTTGTTCTTTGTCATAGCTGAATTTCTAAGAAAAGAACTAGACATCTTATTCTCAGCTTATATAACTGAGAGGAATAAAACATTATAGTAACTTTCATAGCAGTACCATAAAGTAATGAAATTAATAAATAATAAGGAGCACCTGGGTGTCTCAGCCAGTTAAGCGTCCACTTTGGCTCAGGTCATGATCTCATGGTTTGTGACTTCAAGCCCTGTGTCAGGTTCTGCTGTCAGTATGGAGCCTGCTTCAAATCCTCTATCTCCCCCTCTTTGCCCCTTCCCCCATGTCCTCACCCTCTCTTTCTCTCTCTCGCTCTCCCTCTCAAAATAAATAAAGATTGAAAAATATTTTTAAAAATAAAGAATTAACAAAAGTTGTGTGGGGAAAGATACACCACAGTAAGTGGTGGTATCTTTGGATGGCAGATCATAACTAATGTCTATTCTCTATGTTCCTCTATAACAAGCACCTTAAGTAATAATAACTAAAATGCTATTTCCTACCTTACAACATGCCTGAGAATCAATGCCAGATGCATTGTCGATGTAAATGTGAAGGATAAAGCAATTGAGCTTTTAAAGAAAACAGGGTAACATATTTATGACCTTAGAGTAAGCAAAACTTTCATTAGAAGAATACGTGTCAACCAAAAATGATAAACTGGATTGTAATAAGAACTTCTGGTCATCAAAAGATACCATTAGAAGACTAAGGAATGTGGAAGTAATGATTTGCGATTCATATATATGACCAGGGACTAGCTTCTAAATATATACAATTAAGGATCATCTTGGAATTATGGTAAAATCAAGAACTTTTCAGGACACAATTAAGACAGTGGGAAGTGTGGGGCAAATTATTTGTAGTACATTTATCTGAAAAAAAAATTGTATCCTGAACACATTAGAAAAACTTCCATCAAATCAGAAAAAGACAGATTACCAAACAGAAAAATAGTCAAAAGACTTAAAAATACACTTGAGAAAAGAGAATATTAAAATAGTCAACATAGGAAAATGTGCTCAACATTCCACGTCATTAAGGAAATGCAAAAAAAAAAAAAAATGAGTGCTATCGCATACTGGTAAAAATGAATAAATTTAAAGATAGAAACAAAATTTAAAAAAATATCAAATGGTGACAAGGACTTGGTGTAACTGGACCACTCAGACACTGCTGACAGGGGTACAAATTGCTACAATCACTCTGGAAACTGCAGAATATATAAATACTGTGTAACTCCTGAATATATCCCCACAAGAAATACACCTATAAGCTTGTGGAGAGAGATGAAAAAAAATGTTTACAAAAGCACTCTTTCTGTAAGAGTCAAAAACTAGAAACTAACCAAAAGCCAATCAATAGTACAATAGATCAATGAATTGTGCTATATGCACACGATGGAATTCTAAACAGAATGTGAAGGTACAATCTTACATCTACATGCAACAACACAAATGAATTGCACAAAATTATTGTTTATAGAAAGACCCAGATCCTTCCCACACCCCTAAAAGAGTACATATCACATAATTCAATCTACATATGCAATCTATGAAAGCAGCCAAAACTATTCAATGTCATTAGAAGTCAAGATAGTGCCTAACCTTGGGGATGGACAAACTTCAAAAATGCTGGTAAAATTCTGTTTTTTGATCTGGGTTCTAGTTGCACAGCTGGGTTTGATTTGTGAAAGTTCATATATCTGCACTCTTGTGTATTTTCATATCATAACGTTATGTATCATTTTTCTGTGTATATGTTTATGTATATACTCTAATAACATTTTTAATTAAAATATTTACCACGGAAACCTACTATTTATTATGTAGAAAAACTTTTGAAGAATTTTAAGTAATTAAATATTAAAACAACCTTTTGGAGTAATTATTTAATTCCAGACACAATTTAATCCTATAACCAGAACCTATAACTAGAATCTCATAAGGAAAAATATCAGGAAAATTCTGACAGCAATAAATATCTTCCATGGCTATTTTCTGTCACTTAACCACATATTCAATTTTTCTTTCAAAAGTAATAAAGGAAAGAAAGAGTTATATATTCTCCTCCAAAGAACATATTTGTATTTAATTAAAATGCATTGCTAACTATGAAATTATCTCATAAGTTAGAAGAGGGAGGGAGGGAGGAAGGAAGGAAGGAAAGAAGGTAAAGAAAAGAGGGAGAGAAAGAAACTACATAGTTGTCTTGATTATAAGAGATTCATGAATAATTCTTTAGTTTTATTTTAGACTATGTAGTACTAAGTTTACTCAGGACAATGTAGAATTCTGATGAATTTAATCATCATTTTACATCTTATTTGCAACTTTTTGGCTTCTTATAATCTACTGTATGTTAAGGTCCATAACCTATTGGTTGTTAAAAATATTATAGGATTTCTTGATAGAAGTATTTTTCTGTCACAGTGGATTCTCACCAAATACATCATTTAACTTCGTATTAAGATTAATGTTAATATTTCATGAAAAGGGAATAGAATTGGAGGAGTCAACTGCTTTAAAAGGAAGTAAGGTTTTCTAAATGCTGACACAATTGTATCTGTTTAAAAGATCTTTATATTGGAATAAACTGATGTGTCTTGATTCTGAAAATTTGTCTTTTGGTCAAATAGCCTTGAAAACAATCTCTTGATAGTTTATGGTCTAAAATCTATGTTAATAAAATGCTTCTTTCAAGACAAAGTATTTAATAAGTGATATATTTTTCATTTCATTTTGTTAATGAGACAAAATTCGAGAAATCTATTAGAGGCTTTAAAAAAGGTCAAAAGAATTATTACCACTAAATTTAAAAAAAAATTCTATACTATGTCAAAGATACACTATATTTAGGAAAAACAAAAATAACTTTCTTTTAAGGAGGTGTTAAATTGAAAATAGACACCGTGGCATTTGACCAGTAGAATTTTTTGCCAGGAAAAAAAAATGGCATATCAGAGGAGCCAGTCCAATGCATGTTACTGCAGTAACATGACTGACTGCCAAATAAAGTGGAATACTTCCAATATGAGGTGAAAATAAGGCAAGGAGCCTCAGCAAGCCAATGAAAGAAAGAATGGCACCATTCCAAGGGCAAAAGAAGAAAGAAGTGCTCTCCCCAACGTTCAGCTCGAATTACAAAATTCTGGAAGCAATGGGAGGAGCTTATAATACAGCTCTGTTCTAGCTGGGGAGGTGCCTGGAAAACCATTGGACCAACATCATGATGATTGAATGGTTTAAATATAGGACTAGTGGTGTTTTCAAAGAGCCAAGTAAATGTGTGGACTCAGGAGAACATGATACCAAGCAAAAATTCATCTAGGATTTTTCATTTCAATAAATATCACATTTTTTTAAAAAAATGCATTTATTTTCTAAGACTACAAACTGGTTAGAGTGATGCTCAAAGACATTGCCCCATGAAAAGAACACATATGTCAAATCTCTTAGTCTTGAGGTCTCAATGTATTTTCTTACCTATGAACTACAAATACTGAACTGGATAACTTCTGTAATCATTTAAAATCCTAACATTTTATTTGTGTGTAATTTTATAATTTACATTATTTTTTTAAGTAGGCTCCATGCCCAACATGTTGCTTAACTCCCAACCCTGAGATCGAGTCACATGTTCTGTTGAGCCAGCCAGGCACTCTTGTAATTTTATAATTTATAATGTGAAATTTTGTAATTTTATAGTTTATAATCTTGGGTATAAAATACCCAAGATACACCAGAGAATGAAAGAGATAGTGGGCTGAAGAAGGTCAGTAAGAATATTGGAACTTCATTGTAGAGGGAAGGTAGCAAAAATGGAGGTTGCATTTTGGGATATAATGCAGGAACTTGAGAAATTCCTCATTCCTTAGTGAAACAGGTAGGATAGGAGTCAAAAGCTGAAATAAATATTTTAGTATCCAAAGGACGTCAGTGAAGCTCAGATGAATTACATGTAGTCAACCAAGTTTCATATACCCTCTCAACCAAGGGTAGAGAGAAAAGTATGCATTGCATTTGAGATGTTCTTTAGAAACAAAATTTATGTGCACTCACTACCATAGTTTCATCTTTTTACACTGCACATGAATATAGAAATAATTCCTTTACTATTAAGGTGATAAAAAGTGAAATGAACTCTGAACAGAATCACAAAGTCTTCATTACTTCATATACGCACACAAGCAAACTGAGACAAAAAATATACCTCATGTCAAAGTGTGTACTTTTTACAGAAAATAAAAGAAATACTTTATAAAGTAAGTATAATTCTGTAAACTTTTTCAATTGTTTATTTTTTCTTAATTTTATTTAAAAGTACAGAAAAATGGTTGGAAAAGTGTACATTTCAGAGCCCAATTATGAGCCATGTAAGTAAATCACTTTAGCTATTTTATTGCCACATAGTTTTTAACCCATTGCCCAATTTGCATACTTGCTCCCAATTGAGTAGTGAATATATTCAAAACTTAAAATACCTCAAGACCTCTATTAAGGATCTTAAAATATTTTGCTAATGCCTATAAGAGAAATTCTAAAAGCAAGTTTCCATCTGTTTTAAGAGAAAGCAACAGTCTGTGTCACATAAGCATAATAAAAACAAAGTGTAGTTTTATTGAATTAATGTTACATATTTTTACCTTTGGAACTATGAGCATAATCTATCTATCTATCTATCTATCACATAATCTGCTTGACAAAAATTATTCAGTGCATATGATTAAGAGATAAAACTTCATTTCAGCCTGACATAGATAATTAAGAGAACTCTCAGGAATTATTTTGAAAATATATCTACCTAAGGAACACTTTAAACAATCTTTCTTCACTCATGTAGTTTTAGAGAAATACACATAAGTGATATTCTAAGTTTCCCTTCCCTATGAGATGATGCTGAGAATACCCAAATGTTGTGGTATCCAAGTTAGAAACACTGCTGAAATGCAAACAATATATTATCATCTCTTAACATCATCCTTTCTCCATTCTAAGGAATGAAGGAAACAAAAATTCTAACAAGCACACTGAGCTCATGCCATATGGACTTGAAACTTTGAAAATACCTAGACCCTCATTTCCTTAAATAAATATAAAATAAGAAACGGTAGGCTAACTACTTATATTTGACAATGGTTTCCCAAGATCTGTATCAGAACTTACAGCATCACAGTATTTATTAATAATTCTTATTAGCTCTTTGTTTCATTTAAAGTAAGCTACATGAAAGTTAGAAGAAGCAGGGTGGGGGGTCTGAGCTATGTGTGAAATCACCATGGAAACCACATCTATGTCCAATCAGTGAGAATTGATAGGCACGATTCTGCAATCATTATTACAAAGTCCTACATGTGAACTTATTTAAATCCCACTTCTGTGGGATTAGTTTATTACAACTGGGACTGGAAATGAGCTTTAGGGTGGTTCATTTTAAGATACTGTCTTAAAGAATCCAGATGAAATTTTGAAATATGAGTCAACATCCAATTATTTAAGAGCCAAAGTTTCCAGAAGAACTAAGTCAACTAAGAAGGGGGAGGGTCAAATAAAATGAGGAGTGATAAGTATCTACTGGATTTCACAAAAAGGAAAACAGAAATCATTGATGTGCTTGATGAAGCCATTGGTGTGAAACTGGAGTCAAATAAACGAGGAATCGAGGCTGACGAAATGCAGGTAGTGAGCTCAGACATGCTTTCAAGTCACTTCATTATGAAGAGGAGTGGTCTCTGAAAGAGATGTGATTGAAGAAGGGCTTGTATATTTTCTAAGCTTTTTAAAGGCAAAAATGTGTTTAGTGTGTATAAAAACCTGATGAGATGTGGCAGCTGGGTGGCTCAGGTGGTTAAGAGTCTGACTCTTAGTTTCAGTTCAGGTTCATAGGATTGAGCCCCAATCCACCCTGTGTTGAGCTCTGAGCTGACAGTGTGGAGCTTGCTTCGGATTCTCCCTCTGTTGTCTCTCTCTCTGCCCCACCCTGACTCATGCTCACTCTCTCTCTCTCTCAATAAACATAAAAAAAAAAAAAACCTGATGGCATGAAGCCAATAAAGATCTGGCAGTTAAGACTGAGAAGAGAAAAAGGAGCAAGAATGGGATCCTGGGAAGTGGTGGATGGACTGGTCCTGGGAAGAAAGAGATATGCAGCTGATAAGAGGGTGCATTATAATTGAATAAATATTTCAGTGTGGTGGCAGGAAGTTGAGAGAATTCCACTTCCAGACTCCTATCTTCCCTGGGATGCAGGTAACTAAATTATCTTCAAAAAAGGAAGGGCAGGATAGGAGGTAAAAGTTTTTTAATAAGTTGAGAAGGTTTGAAAAGTCTTTTGGTCCTGACGAGGTTACAGAGGGAGATGGGGAGGAGAATGTTAAAGGATGGCCTGAAAGTTGTGAGCTGTCACCTAAGGTTGGAGAAGTTTGAAGTGGTACTAGACTCCTGTTGAGGCCATTTTCTTCAGCAGAACCCAGCCACCCAATAGAAAAGATACTGAGAAAAATAAAATGGCACAGGAATTTCTGAGATTGTACCATTTAATGGAGATTTCATAACTTTTGCCAGCCTTTAAGATCAACTTAAATACATAAAGACTGAAACTTCAAAGGAGACCAGGATTTCTCATATTTCTAGATAATAACACTGTAAGCCTACTGAGGGCAGTGATCGTGTCTTTTTACATGGTGTCCCAAGGACCTAACAGGGCCAAGCATGTATCAAACTTAATACATTTTCACAAATATGTATTGAAACTAACGCTAAATGGATGGATTTCTTTATCCACTGTGAATATAAAGCACTGCCCACTTGTCTTCAGACCAATGTAAAGTCTAAGTATAATGTAAAAGGGAGGTAGATTGCTTACTGGCAAATTTTATGTGGAAAGATATTTTCCACATAAATATTTTCAATTTGTTACTTTTTCACAAGAATATGTATTTAAAAGAGACCCAAGTATACCTACTAAAAGGAGATTATTGTAGTTAATGTATCATGTAAGCAGTAGAAGGAGGAGGTAGCCAGATGACAAAGGACCGAACTCAGGAAATGTAGTGAGTAACAAACACAAATTTCACAGTCTTAATTGATGAACAAGAAATGATAAGGGGCACTTGGGTGGCTCTGCTGGTTAAGCATCAACTCTTGATCTCAGCTCCAATCATGAGCTCACAGTTCCTGAGATAGAGCCCCAAGTTGGTCTCTGCTCTGACAGCACAGAGCCTGCTTGGGATTCTCTCTCTCCCTCTCTTTCTGCCCACCCCTTGCTTGCAAGCATGCATGCTCTCTGTCCCTCTCTCTCAAAACAAACATTAAAAAAAAAGAACACAACAAGAGGGGCACCTGGGTGGCTCAGTTGGTTAAGCATTCAACTTTAGCTCAGGTCATGATTTCATGGTCCATGAATTCAAGCCCTGCATCCAGGTCTGTCTGTGCTGATAGGTCAGAGGCTGGCACCTAGTTCAGATTCTGTGTCTTCCTCTTTCTCTGCTCCTCCCCCACTCATGCTATATCTCTCTCTGTCTCTTAAAAAAAAAACATTAAAAAAATTTTAATAAATAAAATTCTTAAAAAATAAGAAATGATAGTAGTTATTTATTATCAAAAAAATAACATTCTGGGATGCTTATGATGTTCCATGTTCTGGGATCAGCACTTAGATGAATTTTCTAATCCTCACTACCACCCACAGAGGCAGGTACTACTAACATCCTCTTTTTGGACATGATTCTTAAACAGATTGAATAAGTTGCTTGTGGTTATAGATCAGGTAAGTGGCAGAGCTAATATAGATCCAGCTCTCCCCATGACCAAATCCACACTCTTTTGCGTGCTGTCTGCCCATCCAGTGCAACTCCTTCATTTGTCAAATGTATAAAGCAAGGCCCAGGGAATACGGTGAGTGTTTCTTATACTCTTAACTGTCAGACCATAAATTGAATTCAGACATCTTCATCCCCAGCCCAAAAATCTCTTATCCATTCTTGAAAACCATAAGCCCTAATACATTAAATTGTTAGTGTTTGAAACTTCACCCAACTCCAATCCACTGACTTAGTGAACAAAACTCACCCTTAGTTAAGTGACTGGATCCACTTTCCAATCTAATGTCTCTGACCAAACTGAAATGAATCTATCTTAATTCTTTACTTCCATAAAGAGTATATTGTTAACTCAGATATTTGAAAGAAATTTTGTCTTAATATGCCTCACGATTCCCCCAACACTGTAATGTGAGAGGAGCAAAAAGCAAAGGCCACTCTAAGAAGCCTTGGGGAGAATACTCAAAATAGAAAAAAAGAATAGTAGCTAAAGTATTACTATGATAAAGCAATAGCCTAAGCCCCCCAAATTTATTAATTCATTTAAGGCCCACAGAATTGTATCGCAGAAAATAGGTTCAGTTTTTTATCTGCATCTTCCAGTTGGGGAACATGAAATACAGAAAGTTCCTGTGATATAGTAGGAAGTGGCAGCCTCCATTTTGGGATCTTGGCTCTCTGGCTCCACAGCCCACACTCCTACTGAGAACCCTTCCATGTACATTCACATTTACAAATATAAAAAAAAAAATGTTAAATAGGACTTCTTCAGTTTGTTTGTTTTCTCCAGCTGAGGCCCCATATCCTAAGTCAATGGATAAAAAGTGCCACGTCAGGGCACCTGGGTGGCTCAGTAGGTCGAGCATCTGACTTCAGCTCAGGTCATAACCTTGCGGTTTGTGAGTCTGAGCCCCACATAGCGTTTTCTGCTGTCAGCGCAGAGCCAGCTTAGGATCCTCTGTCTCCCTCTCTCTGCCCCTTCCCCACTTGCAATCTCTCAAAAATAAATAAACATTTTTTTAAATGTTAAACAAAGGGAGCACTTGGGTGGCTCAGTCGGTTAAGTGACTTCGGCTCAGGTCATGATCGTGCGGTCCATGAGCTCAAGTCCCACGTTGGACTCTGTGCTGACAGCTCAGAGCCTGGAGCCTGCTTCTAATTCTGTGTCTCCCTCTCTCTCTCTCTCTGCCTCTCTCCTGCTTCCACTCTTTGTCTCTCTCAAAAATAAACATTAAAAAAATTTTTTTTAAATATCATGTCTACAGTCTAAAGGATACATCATCACAGGACTTACTGATAGGTCTGCCAGCTGTTCCAGAAGCCATCACCCCTACCAGTGTACAGAAAATAAGACTAGAGGGGCGCCTGGGTGGCTTAGTCGGTTGAGCCTCCTACTTTCGCTTAGGTCATGATCTCGCGGTTCGTGGGTTCGAGCCCTTCGTCTGGCTCTGTGCTGTCTGCCAGCTCAGAGCCTGGAGCCTGTTTCAGAGTCTGTGTCTCCCTCTCTCTCTGGCCCTCCCCTGCTCACGCTGTCTCTCTCTCTCTCTCCTAGAAATAAATAAATAAATAAAAACATTTTTAAAAAATTTTAAAAAAAAGAAAATAAGACTAGAGATTTACTACAGAGACGTTCCTTCTAGGGGGGGTTGTAGGATGAATCCCTAGTGACAGAGGGCAAAGAGAAATCTTTAGATAGGCCGGTGGGGTGGCATTTTCACAGGGAGAGTCCATTGGCATCTCATTCCCCAGCTAGATGCTTCATAGGCTTCATAAACTCCTTGACACATTCTAGGCTAATACGAGAGTGAAGGATGAGAGTCCTTAGGAGAAGCTAACGAATTCTTAGAGCTTGGAGAGCAGAATCTACAAATCTGAGTCTTACCTGAGGCAGCCCGGAAGCACGGCCTGGCCACAGTTGCCTTTGTCTGCTAAGTAAGCAGAAGGAGGACTCGGTTGTGGAAGCGGCCAGTTTGCATTGAATTTGGCAGGACTTGGATGCACGGGTTCTGGTGGCCCAAACGAATGCCTTTGAAGGAGGCCAGATTCCGGCCTAAGAGAGTTAGCTGTCTACCTCAGTTCTGCCTAAGAAAGTTGTCTGATGGAAGAAGGAGACACAGCAGAAAAAGGCTGTTTGGTGTCCACCTGCAGTTCAAAAGTGAGGTGAGAGGCCAAACAACGAGGTGTGTGGGGTCGGCGTGTGCTCAGGCACAGCAGAAGTGAAATCAACAGGGCTGCCGGGACTGTGATGTTATGAAGCGTCAGTCCGAGCAGCGGTCTTGGCTGAATCACAGAATTAATGAGGAACTATAGAAACAACTTCTGCAGGAGAACACTCTAAAAGTCACAAGAAGCACGTGTAAATCACTCCACCAGGGAAAGGGGTTCAGATTTTAGTTTTGGCTACTTACCACTCTTATGTCCCCTACCCAGGAGGAATTGCATGTCAAGGGTTATAAACACTGAATAAATGTCTATTGAATAAATAATAAACACACTGTCATCTACAGCATATCTCATTACCAGTTCTTTCAAAACAGCATGTCTGGCAATTCTCACTATATTCCTAATTTTTTCTATTTTTTCACATAATAGACATCTATGTCTTCCTCAGTTCAACATACCTCTTCTTCCTCCCTTTGGTAAATGCAACATCTTCTTTTGTGAAACGGGCCTCCCTGCTTAAACTTTTTGACATCAGTGAGGCTGCCCATCAAAGGCACATGAACCAGGCCCACCATTCAAGGGTCCTATTGTTTTAGTAACAGGGATTGCGTAAAGGATTGGCACAAGACTCAAACCTGGTTAATCACCATTATTCCACAGAAGTGTTATATACAGAAGCAGGGAGAAAGACAGCCTGTGTTTCCTCAGAGTCATGAAGCTATCATGTTTAAAGCTATCATGTTTACAACCTTATAGCTGCTGCTACCAGCCATGTTCACTGTCACATGTTGAACGCCAGTTTGAAGGAGAGAATGAAGACGAGCAAAGATAAGCTGAGGGGTGAGTGTACGCATGTGTGCATGCATGTGGGTATGTGTGTGTGCAAGAGAGAGAGTGACAGAGAGAGAGAGAAGCAGAGAAAAAAAGTAAGTTTTATAAACAACGCAGTAATTACACCTTTCAGTTTACATTTTCTTCATTGACATTTTCATGCTGTTTAAACAAATATTATTTTCATAAATCAGAAGAAAACACAAACGCACCTAAGACAACAAGTATTGGGAAGACACATGAGAATGTTTATCATCCTTTAGCTGACCCAGTCTCACCAGGCTTGCCTTGTTTAGACAGTTGATTTCAGCGCTGTCACCATGTGTGACCCGAATGAACACTCTAGCTTCATCGTCCCCGGGCTAGTAGCTGTATTGTTTTCTGCAACACTCTGGAGTCCCCCATAAATATTTAAAGCATGCCAGGCTTGTTATCTACAAAGGAGGTTCTGGGCAAGAAGTGAGCTCTAAAACTCCCCCTAGAATATTAGAATGGGGTAAGGGTCATCATCAAATCACAAAGCTTTGTAAAATTCAGGTTGACTTCTCCTTATGTTAGAAGTTGTTCTTGAATTTTCTCATCTATCTTTTTTTGTATATCCTGTTTCAGACTAGATGGTCTTGTTTAATATTTCTAAAAATCACCACACTGATTCTTAAAATCAAAGAATTTAAAGCAGAGGGGGGAAAAAACCCTGGTTGAAAACTAAGCAAAGTATAGAATGTTAAAGAAAAGCAAATCAAAATTGCCATGAAACACCAACAGATTTGAAAGTTGAATTATTCAAGGCGGCAAATTTTCTGGATTCCAGCTCTATGCTGCAAGAATTGGAAACAGATAACAGAGGCATTGTTATATTTTTCACTGCCAGCCTTCTGCTGCCACCACAAAGCACCCCAGTCTCTGTCTCTATTGCCAGTCGGCAAGAACCTTGCATGGAAAATAACAAGCAGAGTCCCTGGTTTTGTTTTTCAGTGATAGACACACCTGTAGATTTCTACACAGAAGATACTCCATCTAAAGTTGTACCTAATCCATCTGTGTAACAATGTATCAGGTAAGACTTGCTTTTATTATTTTTTTTCCACAGTTAGGCACAATTACAAATATAAACTCTGGATATAATAAGGCAGATGGTTTTGGAAGTACATAAAATTCCCATCATTTCTCTCCAATTTATAATCTTTATATTGACATTGCCCACAACTATGCTAAATCACATAAATGACAGACTCTCTCCAACTATTTTTTTAAGCTTATTTATTTATTTTGAGAGAGCAGGACGGGGCAGAGAGAGACTCTGAAACAGGCTCTGTACTACCAGCGCAGAGCCCGGATGTAGGGCTCAAACTCAGAATCCTGATATCATGACTTGAGCAGAGATCAAGAGTCAGGCAGTTGCTTAACCAAGTCACCCAGGTGCCCCTCTCCAACTTTAACTTCATTACAAAGTTTGATACTTCCTAACTCCATACATGTTTTTAATCATTGAGAAATCAACAAAACATTTAATTAACTCCTTTTTTCAAAGACCAGCCTTTTTTTAAACTCTTCTACCACTCACTTCAAAAGTATGTATCCATAGGATTTATTCCTAACATGAAGGCAGTGCTAGTCTCTCTGTGATGTGAAGCATTCTGAGGAGAAGACCTGCCCACGTACTTATTTTTTCTCTCCTCAGACTGGTTTGTATTAAAGGCAACATCTCTAGAAAGCTCCAGTCGTGCTGCTGGGAAATTCCTGAAAAAGAGCAGAAGAAAAGTTGAAGCGGGCCAGTCACTGCCAAGGAAGGGAAACATGGCAACACCCAGAAAAGGAATAACTATTGGAGTATTGTCCTTGTAGAAATCTAAAGATGAGGTTTTCTTCAAACTCAAATAATATAACATGAGAAAGCACCACTACAGAGCCTGACATACGGAGCTTTTGTACAACTGTCTCCTTCCTTCCTCTCTTTCTTGCCAGTTTTCCTTATGACAGAGAACAAAACTGATGTGGGTGCCACCAAGGCCCCAAAAGATGCATAAATGTCCCCACTTGCAACAAGAGACTGGAGTTAAGCTAACTTGGTAGGTACCACAGTTGTGGCAAACTTGTTCTAGACAATGCATGTCTAATAAAATAAGTTTGGAAGGACTCAAAGTTCCCACTATATCTCTCCACTAAAATTACATACAGATGCTGCTTAGTGCCTGTATTAACTTGTAACTGTGAACAAATTATAAGGTTTTAAGATCACAGAAAGGTTTTTGAAGTTGAAAATAACCACCATTACAGACAAAATAACCTGTCACTTCTTTTAGAGTTCAGGAAAATAAAATGTTGGTAAGAAAATAAAACATTCTGGCTTTGTGCCAGAACATAACATTACACTCTCTCATATACTTCTAAAGGGCTTATCTTAAGTGTCAGCAAATGGCTGTTTGTTTAAATCCATCTCTCTTAAAAATACTTAAGGTCTTTTTGATTGACAATACACTGTGTCTCTTGTATATAAGACTATATGTTAACTAAAGAATAGCATCCAAACTTTTATTTCATCCGAATCAAACTTATATTAATTGTAAGACTCATTCACAAATCAATGAAAAAAATATTTGATATATTTAATTAAAAAGGTGATACCTCTCTACATTTTAATTCTTCATCATGATTGTCTTTTTCCTGGTTTTCATTATTTGAAACAAGCAACATGCCAAATTTAGAATATGTATGATAACCTAATATTTCTGTCTACAGATACTGTATCTTTTAATAATAGTTTCAAGAAATATGCAAGTTCAGGGGAAAAAAGACCTAATTCTGTAGTTCTGAGAGTAATCACTTAATTATAAAGAATACGTATCTGACATGAAATTTAAAGGAGGTTGCTTTCACCAACACTCTGATTAATCAGAAAATATGTGGTATTAGCTCTCAAAGGGGAGAAAACTAGTTCTCTTGAGACTTCTCAACTGCATCTGTATCCTATAGAAGTCTAAAAATCATTGAAATGAATTGCCCCAAGGTTCAACCCAAATTTTTTCTTTGAAGGGCACACTGAGGGTAAATTTTTGAGCCTAATTATTATGCCACTTCAAATACACTCTTTCAGCTGGATCAGTGGAACAGAGCCATCCACACACAGGTTCAGCATTGCAAACGTCTACCCTCTGACCCTTCCTTAGTTCCACTTCCTGCATGCCACACTATTCTGGCTTTTATTTTCCTTCTCCCATCTTTCCAACTCTCAGAGAAAAACTAATGTGAAAGAAACGAAACCATGCTACCAAGTGCTTGGGTGGGTAGGTAAGCAAAGAGAAACTAGCACACATAGAGTTTAAACTCTCCATATAGTTTGCCTCAAATAATGACTATCAGGAAAATGATCTTAAAGTTTCAGCAGCAATATAAGGCCTAATATGATATGCCAAAATGCCAGAAAGTTCAGTCTGAGCGTACCTTCTGAAGCCTGGCATTGATAGACACATCACACCATTCAGCATGAGGATTATCATTAAATTTTGTGTTAACAGATCTAATGCTTTTGGTTATTTTGGGATTGTATTAATTGGTGTAAAGCTCAGATCTAGGCTTTCCAGTACTTGTACAACCCTGCATATATTACCTTGAGCAATTCATGTAAATGACCTGTTCCTACCACTTGTACCTTGACTTATAAAATAAGGAAGTTGGACCAAAGCAGCTTCTAATGTAGAGGTCAAAAACCCCTTCAGTGTCATGAAGTTGCTAAAGGATCAGATAAATCAAATGTATAACTGAATAAAAACTGCTATCACACAAATACATGTTAATACTTATGTCTTCAAATGTGTACAGATACTACTGCTGTTAGTAAAACATAAGTTCATTTAAAAGGCTTATTAAATTCAGGGAGACCCATGTGACTCAGTTGATTAAGTGTCTGATTCTTGATTTCAGCTCAGGTCATGTTCTCATAGTCATGGGATTGCACCCTGTGTTGGGCTCCAGAGCTGAGCATGGAGCCTGCTCAGGATTCTCTCTCCCTCTCTCTCTGCACCTTCCCTGCTCTCTCTCTCAAAATAAATAAATACACTTAAAGAAAGGCTTATTAAATTCAGAAAAGTATTTAGTTACTTTGCATTTTTATTAATCACCCAATAGTAAAGTAACAACTGGCATTATGTGAGCAGTCCTTCTAAAATGTTTGGTGAAATCTGAGATTATCGCCACCTCTGAAATTCCAAAAATCCTTGGAAAACAAATTCCATGCAAAATTCAAAGTCTGCTCTTTAGAAGGGCTATGGAAATTTTAAAATAGAGCTAATGGACATCTCTTTGTCCTGTGGCCCATTTTCTGCTTTACTAGCCATGATGACCATTACTGTGCATAGGAGTATGGATTCTAACCAGTATGCCTTCAGACTCCAGCTTAACCTAGGAACACCAGAGACCTTGAAACATGTCTATTCCTCTTTCTCAGAATTACCCATGAAGATAGTCTAGCATGCAACAATTACAGTGTTCTTTGAATGCAAAGCTTAGACTATGAAATTCTCTGTTAGAAAATAGTCTTAAGGCTTCACATGAGAAATTAGTAACAATTCCTTTACAATAAAAAAGGTAGTATTGGGGAAATAATATACTTCTATTAAGTTAGTACCAAAAAGACAGGAAAAGCTATTTTTTGTATCCATTGTGATGCTTTAGACATGATAGATTTTCTTTTCTTTTCTTATCTTTTCTTCTTTTCTTTTCTTTCATTAGTCTTATATTAAAATATGTGTCCCAAACTGCAAGTGGGCTACAGTTATTACCAGATTATCAGCTGCTTAATTATCAAGATAATTGATAATTCTTTCTTTGGTTGATTCATCCATTGTCTTTATCTCTATGGTCTACATATCTTCACAATTCCTTCAGTGGAGTTTTCTCAGGTTTCCATACCTTCCAAATCTCATAGCCTTGGATCTCTTTCAGCAGCATTCAGAATGCTAATGTTTACCTTCTATCTACATTGTGATTTCTTCCAGGTAGTAGTTCATGTTGTCCCAGTGAAACCACCCCTTTCCCAGCCTTGGTTGATTCCAGTCTACTCCCTACTCAAGTCCATTCTACTCTCCCATCAGAATTGTTTTTCTACAATAGATTTACTTAGATTAACAACAGCACCCAAGTTTTAAAAAAAAATCTTAAATTACTTCCCATTGTTTCATTTCAATTTTTTAAATGTTTGTCTTGGGGGGGGAGGGTGAGTGGGGGAGGGGCAGAGGAAGCGTGGGGGGATAGAGGACCCAAAGAGGGTTGTGTTATGACAGCAGAGAGCCCGATGCAGGGCTCAAACTCACAAACCATGAGATCATGACCTGAGCTTAGGTTGTATGCTTAACCAACTGAGCCACTCAAGTGCCCCACTTCCCATTATTTTAAAGAGAAAGTCTACTCTCCTTAACATAGACTACAAAGTTTCACAACCTGCATGTGAACCTGACTTTTTAGCCTCATCTCCAACCAGCTGAATCTTGCTATTACTTGAATGCATCATGATATTTTTGTAACTCATTGCCTCTGGTTCTGTTATTTATTGTATCTAGAATATACTGTCTCCAAAGCATACTCATCCCCGTATCCTCTCCTGTCAGGTTTCTATTTATTCTTCAAGATCCAGTTTAAACACTCCTCCTATATTCAGCTTTCTCTTACCCCTTTTTCCATAAAGGAATTGATTTAATCGAATCCTCAGAGAAACATTAACTGAACATCTGTGTGTGATACCATACTAGATACTGAAGGTACAATTGTTCATGACAAGCTTTTACCCTCAGTGAGCAGACTTGTAAAGAATATAATCTTGTAAAAAAATTAATGCTACTGTTGTCAGTTCTATGACAGAAATCTGTAGCCAGTACAGTTGAACACAAACAAGAGAGTGGTCAGTTCTATCAGAGAGGATGGGAAAGATCAAGAGAGTCACTATAGAGGAGATAATTGTTGAGCTGAATCTTGAAAGATCACTAGACCTACAATAGGAGGTAAATAACGATGAAGAGAGGAGATGAGGAGAATCTATTCACTGATTTAGTTACCCATTCAACCAACATTTATTGAGTGACCATGATATGTCAGGCACTGCACTAGGTACTAAAAGCATAAAGATAAAATACATTCTTTATTGTATAAAAGACAAACAATAAATAAACAATTATATTATAAAGGATATAGTAGATAGTCTCTAAAGTAGACCCGTATGATAAGAATGACTCCAACTTCATTTTTGATATTTGACTCCGGACAGCTTTCATCCCTTAACCTTCCTCATTCCTTTTTGTTCCATATCAGGGCAAGAATATAAGAAACCCTGGCTCTATCAGTATCAGTATCAGTATCAGTATCTTCCATGCTTATGGAAAAGTTCACACTGCCCTAAATCCATTCCTGTGGGAACCCTCAGTGATGTCCCACCTTCCACCTCAATAAAAACCAAAGCCACTGGCTTCTCTCTTCTCTCAAGACATTCCAGACTGGCTTTAGTGCCTGCCCTACTTTCTTCAGAAAGACCTATTATGTGAGTAATAAATATTTATAAACCGTCTTGGTGCATGTGTGGTGTCATCTGTCTTAACATGTGAACCAATTAACAGTGGGGATTTAGTTCTCTACGGCGCAACTACAAAATGCCCTCAGTGATCCCAGCCTCCTGCTTATGTTTTTGTATAATCCCCTCCATTTAGATGTGAGCTGAGCCTAACAAATGGAATATACCAAAAGTGATGTATCCTATCACTTTTAACTAATAGGAGTTAAGTAATCCTGTGCATGTAGATTGCAAAGACCCTGGTTTCTCTCTTGCTCAAACTGAATTGCTGTCTTCTCCCCTCTGATGGAAACCAGCTACCATGCTGTGAGGTACCCTATGAAGTCCACATAATAGGGAACTGAAGGAGGCCTATGGTCAATAGTCAATGAGAAACTGAGAACCTCAGGATATCAGCCTTTATTAAATTGAACCTGTCAGCAGCAATGTCAGTGAGGTTTGAAGTGGACCCTCTCTCAATTGAACCTCCATATGAGACCACTGCTTTGACCATCACCTTGATTGTAACCTTGTAAAAGACACTGAAATAAAGGACTTAGTTAAGCCATGCACGGATTCCTGACCTACAGAAAGTGTAATATAATAAATGTTTATTGTGTTAAGCCACTAGCTTTTAGGGTAATTTGTTAAACATCAATATATAACTAATATAATGGAGTATGGAAGTGATGATAATATATGAAGAGAGTATGATACTTTAGGGTGTTGGTGAGGCATGGGTGGCTAACCCAATTTAAACATCACGGTAAAGCATGGAGACATGAGAGACATGAGAAGTTTGATTAATTCATGAAATGTGGGTGCTTAAAATAACTCAATGTGGCTGAACTAGAAAGTTTGAGGATGGTTTTGTCTCTGGCTAAGCCCGGAAAATGTACTAAAGCAGGACCTGAGAGTGCCTTATGAGGCCATGTTAAATGACAAAAGGAAGTCATGAGGGAATTCTAAACAACACAACAACATGATCATATTTATGTAATCTGAACCTGTGCTGTTTTCACCCTCAGATTCAGACATGTCTGGACAGGTTTTGAGGGCTGGTGGCCCAGGCCCTCAGTAATCTGTTTGCATGAGTAGTCAAGAAATATCCTGGGAAATAAGTCAGTCTCTAAGAATCAAGAGTTCCTAGGACTCAGAGTCAGTGATGGAAGAGAAGTGGTTTGAAATGTAGCAGTGTAGTATCTGCCACTTTGATTATCCTTCATTCCAGTCCCTAAGGATTGATGCCTGAGCCCCAGGAAGAAAGAACTGCAGTCATAAGCAAGAAATCTAAAAGGACTATTTCACAAGATTCCCATGAGACTCAGATCCCAAGACAGTACCATCAAATCAACAACAGTGTAGTCAGTAAATTTGGCAGGAAGAAAGGTACTGGCTGCTTTGCAAGGACATTGGCATCCTAAATATTGGACACCAGCATTGGCATCAGTACCCTGGAAAGGACTCCAGATCTTTCAGAAGGCATTATTATCTTTTAGCTTCAGGAGGAAGAACAAGAGGGGAAATAACTAGTGGACCAAACAAAACAAAACAAAACAAAACAAAAAAAAGACGCCCCCAACCCCACCAAACTACTTTAGAACACGCGTGAAACATCATTGGCCTCCAGGTTCCCATATGTGGAAAAGAATTTGAGGAATCTAGAGGTTCCTTGATCAGAGGACAGTAAAAAATAAATAAAAAATAAATAAACTTTTATTAAACTTTATTCTTTTGAACAGTTTAGATATACAGAAAAATTGAGCAGATACAACGGAGTTCCCACATGCTGACCCCCTGCAGTTTCCCCAATTATTAACATCTTACATTAGTATGGTACATTTGTTTGCAATTAATGAAGCAATATTGATATGTGATTATTAACTAACAACTATAGTTTATTCAGATATCCTTAGTATTTACCTAGGGCCCTTTTTTTTTTTTCTAGGATTCCATCCAACACTACATTACATTTAGCTGTCATGTCTCCTTAGGCTTCTCTTGGCTGTGATATTTCCTCAGATTTCCCTTATTTTCAATGACCTTGACAGTTTTAAGGAGGACTGGCCAGGTAGATTGTAGGATTCCCCTCCACTTAGAATTCTCTGGGGATTTTCTTATGCTTAGACCAGGTTATGAGTTTTGGGAAAGAGAAATATTATTTTGATATTGAAATTGTGCCCATTTTTTAATCTCCACACTACTTTGGCCTGGGAAATGTAAAATGAATTACATTTGTATTCTGGAGAAATAACTACTACAGAGGAAATATGGAGTGGGGGCAATAAACTATGTGGCATGACCAACTTGAAGACTACTGCAATGATTTGAATAAGATATAATAAAGATATGAGCTAAGGCAACTGTGTTATGAAGAGTAAAAGGAAAAGATACAAGATATGTTAAGAACTTAGAAATGGCTGAACTCTAAAACCAACGGTATATGGATGGCAGGAATCTGCAAAAGTGACTGAGAAGAGATGGCTCAAAATGTGGAAGAAGAACCAGAACAAGCAGGTTACAAAGGCCAAAGAGGGGAAAAAAATCTCAGGAATGCTGTAGTCCAATAAATGAGGGCCAACATGATTTTTGGACTTGGAAATTAATAGGGTAATTGGTCTGGGGCAGCAGCATGATGAGGAGGTCTGGAAACGGAATTGGATGAAAGGAAATAAAAAATAGTGAATGTCAATATTTCTGACTCTAATGATAAAGAAAAGGAGAATTATCAGGGTAGAATCATCCTTTTCAGAATTTAGGATGTTTAATGATCTATAAGTCGTGAGCGCATATTTGTAGGCCATATGAAGTAGAAGAAACCAGTAAATTAAAAAAAAAAGATTGACAATATGGCAAAATGAAAACCTGGTCTGAGAGCAAATGAAAATATGAGATCATTAATGATAATAAGGTACACACAGTGAGTATTTCCCTACCTATTCCAGGCACTGAGGTAGGGCTTTGGTGCATTATTTGCATTAACCTTAACAACACTCCTGGGTGCTTAGGTGTTGCGATTATCATCATTTTATGGATAGAGAAACTAAAGCATAGAGCACTGTGAGTCAAAATTTGAACTCAGGCAGATCAACTCTACTTGCTAAATCTCTGCTATATATTGCTTCTCCAAAGCGTGGGTGGTAGCCTGAAACAGCTTAAGAGGCATCCGTAAGACGGAGGGAAAGCAACAAGTGTGGGTGGCTCAGGGTGATTGCATAATAAATATTTGTAGAATGAATGGAAAAATAACAGAGTACAGATATAGATATGTAGCTATAGGGGCAGGAAGCTGATGGAGGGCACACTTTACAGTACTGATTACATCACCATCTATGAATGTACAACACTTCATACATGAATGGTATAGCACTTGTTTCATTACATTACAATTCTGTATTTCACCTCTGCCTCCACACTTACTGAAATCCCACTTCCTCAGCAAGGAGAGATGATGTGGCTGACCTGGCCCTTGGATTTCTTATGCCAGAACTCGGAAAGGATTCAGAAGGTATCAGAGGCAAGGCAGGAGCAAACCTCAATGAAAAGTTGAAATCCTACGAACTGAAAATCAAAGGTCCCCAAGAAGCAGCAGAAGCAGATTTGGAATCCAACAGGGTAGAGCCAAGGATTTGAAATCCTGGGAGTTGAGAACCAGAGGGAGGCCTGGGAAAATGACCTCAACAGGTGTAACGTTCTGAGTCTGACTTTCAGCTGCCAGTCATGGTGATAGATGGCCAAGCTGGCAAGTTTAAAGGGTTATGAGGGATCACTAACTCCAGGTAGTGAACATCTTAGGGGCAGGGAACTTGTCTTTTTTTAACCTATGGTTAAGTTCCTAGCATCTGACACAATGCTTAGTATAGAGAATGTGTTAAAAAAAAAACCATTGAATAGGACAGAATACTAATCATTTATGGATTGGCTCTAAAATCTTTAGAGTGATTCCTGACTATCTACATTATAACATCTGAATTTGAACTTGAGAATTATGCTATAATGTCATTGGTTTATGTCTCTGGTTTATCATTGGATGTTTATTACTCACACATAAAATATATAGTCCTATTTAAGATGATAAATGATTACCCTTCAAAGGGAACAATAATAGAAACATGATTCATGAATTTATTGATCATTCTTTATAATTACAGACAGTTATAGCATCTACAAACATCTTACTGAATACATGTGCATCCCAGCTGTCTCTTCTAGTGTTCAAGTTTCCCCAACAGTATCAGTTAAATTTGATCAGGGAAATAGAACACTGTAAATAATTGTAATACATAATTTATCACCGCAATTGGTCCTTATGAAATTTGGGGAGCTAATAAAAAAGCTTATAGAAGATCATTAGTGGTGGGCCTGAAGTCACTAGAGGTCAAGGTTTTAGGTCTGAAAATGAAGAGGGGATATCTGAGGTCAAATTGGTACCTGAAAGAACAAAATGAAAGCCACAAATACAAACTATACCCCACATCTGTCTCTCACTGTCTCCAAATTTGAGATGCAGGTACCTGAAGAAGGGGCCCATCGCCTTCTCCACAGAGTTGCACACCTGTCTAGCCCAGGACCCTAAAGAAGCCAAAGGAAGATATGGGGAAAGCTGGAGACCCCAACAAACAGAGCTATCAGATTAGCCACAACACACACAAGCTTCACTGATGTCTGGACGTCTTCACTGAGGTACAGCTCATAATTACTGCTGCTTTACTTACGCCTCCCAAATCTCACATAAATTTCTCCTTGGTCAATTGTAACCTAGAACCATACAGAGAAGGAAAGTCTGTGAAAGTTTTAGATAAGCTAAGTTGTCACAATATAAAACAACCATACTAACACATGCTCTGGAAATTCGTGTTTGTCCCTCACTCAGGATTTCCCATGCTGTAAAGCTGCGCAGGTTATTTCCGGGTTGTCGGCAAAGTATTTATATCATCTTTCCCACTTGAGGGTAGGCACAGATAATTCTCCACTGAAACTTTGGATACGTGGAGCAGCAGAACACAGCACTAGGAGTGGTGAGGCCGACAGACCTTTCACTTCTAGCCACCAAGGAAACACTAGATATGAATGTCACCTTCAGTTTCCAGAACAGGCACCCACAGTACTAGAAAAAGAAGGAAAATTTCAAATTCCTACCTCCACATAGCTCCACATCCAGCTTCCATATTTCCTTTTGCCTTCTCTTCTCTCAAAGCCACCAAGGGAACATGACAGTGGGAATACATGTTCCTTCAGGGAGAAAACATCCCTCTGCACCTGTCAAGTGTGGTTTGGCTGCCAGGGCCCAGACAACCAAATAAATAACAGTGGTCAACCTAACACATTTCCAAAACCAGCTAAATTAGTCTTAAATAACACCCTTTGTGGGATGCCAAAATGAAGTCAAGGTAGTGTTGTGCAATGGTAGTCTAGTTGTTTTGTTAGCCTTTCCTATAGTACAATGAAGCAATCAAGTCTGACTTTTTTCTGCTATGCCGAGTCTTATGACCATCTCACAGCAACTTTTGGGCAAGAAGAAAGTTCTCTCTCTCTCTCTCTCTCTCTCTCTCTCTCTCTCTCACACACACACACACACACACACACACACACACACTTTCCAAGAATAATCAATGCTTTTAGGCATTTGGCAAACTGAAATCAGACCTAGTTGGGGGGAAGAGAGATTCTGTGTCTTCAGTGTTGAGTGACCCTACTAAAAATTTCCAAATATATATTACTAAATAGAAGCTCTAGCATCTCATCTGAAGCATTCGCTTTCAAATTCATGATTGTGTCATGATTTTCTCCAAGAACGTTAAGTCAGTATTTGTTCTACATTTGTGTAACTTAATCTCCACTTCTGGTGATTCCCACAACCTCCACCACCAAGTCAGTCTCTTCCACCAGTCAATTGACAATTCCACCTCTGGACAGAGAAAACTGTGATCAACTTTTAGAGAATCCTTCCCTAGCTGAAAAAAATTTAAAAGTTGAACCAGACATTTCATTGCCTGTACAACGCACCCCCCACAGATATTCATTAGCATGTCTGAGCCTCAGTTTGTGAAGCTGGGATAATTCCGTTATTAGAAGTGTATTGAAGGGGCGCCTGGGTGACTTAGTCGGTTAAGCGTCCGACTTTCGCTTAGGTCATGATCTCGCGGTTCGTGGGTTCGGGCCCCGCGTGGGGCTCTGTGCTGACTGCCGGCTCAGAGCCTGGAGCCTATTTCAGAGTCTGTGTCTCCCTCTCTCTCTGACCCTCCCCTGTTCACGCTGTCTCTCTCTCTCTCCTAGAAATAAATAAAAATATAAAAAAAAAAGAAGTGTATTGAAAAAACTAAATGATATTTAATATAATATTCTCTTGACACACACTTAGTGTATGTTAAGTGCTCAGTAAATAAAAGCTACTATTATTATATACTATTCATAATACTCAATTCACATGTATGTGTACATGTATGTATATAAGCATATATGCATATATGTGAATACATATCCTTATATATCATCTGTTACTTATATCGAGAAAAAAAAAATTATTCTTTCCATATTGAGGCCATATGTGAAAGAAAGAAATTCATCTATGTAGGCATTTTGAAATGGAGTGAAAGAAGCAGAGAGGGACTGAGTGAAGAAAAGTTCAATGAAGCAAAACAGACACTCTCATTAAATTAACTGTTGCAAAATCTCATTCATCTTCCAATTCTGAATCTACCAACAGATATGCTTGAAAAGTCTGTATGATGTCAAGTAAACTGAGATCAACTGCCCTTGACCTTTATGCTTACTATAAAAACAATACTAAAGCTTTTGAGGACAGTGAGTTCTAACAATTTTCCAAGGTTTCTGGTAAGAGCAGATGGCTGTGTATTGTCTAATTTTTCACCTTATTTTAAGCTGCTAAGCCATAGCATATGTTTATTATGCTTAAATGCACAAAGCTGAAACAAAGTCAATTTTTTCCTGGCATTTAATATGCTTCAAATGTTTTTTATTGTTTTTCTAAATAAGGCTATTTAAGTCACATGGTGGAAAATTGCTGATTTATGTGTTTTTCTAATTTAACAAATTAATACAAATAATAAATCATTTAACTCATATTGCTAATGAATTCCCTAATGTGCCCATTGCTCACTAAATAGTTATTGAGATCCTACTGTGTGCCAAGTATTGTTCTAGACCCTGGCAAAAGAGAAGCAAATCTCAGTTTCTGATTCTAACAGATTTATTAAATCTACTACTGGAGTAGGCATATCTTTTTTTTTCAATCACTACACAGTGTGATCAGAGGTAAACACCAAATACTATATGGTAAAGAAAAGGAAGTAATAAATATTTCATAAGAAACAAAAAGAAAGAAATTAGAAAATAATGGTATTATAGAGGTGATATTTTAATTGAGTATTAAAAGAGTGGCTCAGACAGAAATAGTCAAAGAGGATTTTCAGCAGAGAAAATATCAGGAGCAGAGTCAGGCAGAGCTGAAAGACCAAGAGACATGCTGCTTTAAAGCAAATGATGTCCCAGGGAAACATTAGCAGCAAGAAGCAAACAAACAGAGCAGGTAAATTTGGAAAGGCATTTGGAACAGTTTGGACTTTGTCCTGTCAGAGCAGAAAACCCTTTAAGGATTTATTTTCAAAATATTGACTTGGCTTAAATATTCAAAAAGTGAAAATCAAATAAAATGTATAGAACTGCTTTTTCTCTGTGTACTTCTTCTTGAATTTTAACCTGGCCACCACCATATTATACTAAATTTCCAACCAATTTGGAACCTATTAAAAAGATCTGTTAATGAACTATGCAACAAAGGTACAAAGTAAAGAAATGTTAGCTGATACAAGTCTAGAAGTAAGCGCAGAAATAGAATACTGCTTCCAGTTGAAAGCTCTCTCTCTCTGCCACTATACTGTGAAAAGATGTATACCTAAACATTCAGGAGTCTTTTCCTTCCAGTTCACCCAATATTAATAACTGTAAGCTATCTATAAAACAATGTTTTTAATGATTCAGTCCTATAAAAATACAAATGAATCTTTAAAAATATGTAAGAGCATGGACGTGTGGGTGGCTCAGTCAGTTAAGTGTCCAACTTGAGCTCAGGTCATGATCTCATGGTTCACGGGTTTTAGCCTGTGCGGGTTTGAGCCCCACTTTCAACTCTGTGGTGTCAGCTCTGATTCAGTGTCTCCTCTCTCTGCTCCTCCCTTGCTAGTGCTCTGTCTCTCTCTGTCTCTCAAAAATGGATAAACATTTAAAAATTTTTAAAATAAAAATAGTAAAAATAAAAAATGTATAAGAGCAAAATATTTCTTCAGTGAGGGGGGAGCATCAGCATAGAAAAGGTGGAAGAAATAAAGATGTGATTTCAAAGAGGCCAGTGACTGATTTATTAGAACACAATAGAAGAAAATTTGTATGTGAAGGTTTATATGGAGATGCAATGTCTTTAAATAAATAACAAATAATATTTAATATTACTAATATTAAATATTTAATACAAGTAATACTTTAATATTAAGTACAAGTACTCTATTATTTTGTTAAATATTTAATACAAGTAATATTTAAAACAATCCCAGAAGCTAACATTCTCAAAAAAGAAACAAGAACATCGATAGAAGGAATACGCATCCAAAGTAGATTGATTTTCAGAATGTCACCAAGTCAGGAAAGAAGAGGAGGCAAAAGAGATCATGAATTTTTGAAACACCAATGTCAGAATTTCTAAGAGTTAAAATAAGAATAATCTTTTATTAATTTTAGTTTTATAGAAAAAATCAAATCTATTTAAACATAACCATTCACATCCATTGACTCCTATTAATTAACATAGATATGTTGTGCATAGTTGTTATTAGGCTGTATATTCAAATTATTATTTTTTAAAAAGTTATGCTTATTTTTTGAGAGAGAGAAAGAGATAGAGTGTGAACAGGGTAGGGCCAGAGGGAAAGGGAGACAGAATCTGAAGTGGGCTCCAGGCTTTGAGCTGTCACCACAGAGCTGGATATGGGACTCAGGCTCATGAAACATGACACCAAGACATGAGCTTAACTGACTGAGCCACCCAGGTGACCCTCAAATTTGTATTTTTATTCTCTACTTCTCCATATACTTATATTTATGCACAGTCATTTCTAATTACTATAACGTATTCTACTTAGGATCTCTAATTGGACCAACAGTGTGAAAAGGAATTTCTACCATCTCCAAATCAAAAATCACTGCCATTCATAATCAAACAGAATTGCATTTAAAAATACACTAGACCAGGAATCAAGAGACCATATTTTAGTTCCAACTGTACTATTAATAATCCAAGTAGCTTATTATGAACTATTTTATCTCCTTCAGACTTCAATTTCCCAATTGTAAAATGAAATGTTTCTAAGGAAGATCTGAATTATTTCCCAGGCTCCAGAGGTAGATTATTCATTCTTTGATTCATTCATTTATTACTTGTTTATTTATCCATTCACCTGATATTTACTAGGTATCCTATTTGTGTCAGGTGCTGGAGATACCATCCCTTGGGATACAGCAGTGGACAAGACCATGAGAGGTCCCTACTCTTCTGGAATTTCCATATTCATAATAGGAGACAAATAATATACCAAAAAGTAAATGAGATAATTTCAGATAGTTATAAATACTGGGTAGTATGGTTAAGAACACTTAATGAAAAACAAGGATTTGGTTTGGTACATGTGTACAAATGGATGCAAAATGCAGAATGTGCTTTGACCCATAGACCTTCACACTTGAGTGATATTTGAGTGATGTTTCTTACAATTAAATTACTGACACAGAAAGCAAAAACAAGATGTATATAGACACCTCATATATTGTTCTTTATAGATTAGTTGTCCAGTTTAGGCAAAAGAATACCTTTTAAAATATCATCTGGAACATATAAACAGAATATGAACATGGAAGTAAAAAGATATTAAAGTGAAACAGAAATGAGAAAAAGGTCATTCAGTTGTGCCTTTTGGAACACTGTGACAGATCAGAAGGTAGGTAATATTTGCCATTTTTAGAAGGGTAACACAAAGGTAGAATAAAGAAGACTGTGATTCCCAGTTTTCCTTATATGATTTCCCCTTGATTATGGACATCTAGGTTTCACCTGTTTTCTTTCATTAAATGACAAAAGCTTGGATACACACCTCACAGCTGAAGAAGGCTCCAACTCACACCTGGCTTGCCTGTGTAGCTGGAGACTTCGGAATCAAACTGACGAGGAAGAGAAGAAATAGCCAACATAGGCTATAGACAATAGACTGTTTATTCCAAAGACCATGAATCTAGACTTCATACTTCATACTTTTTCAAACATAAAACCCATTCTCCTTCATTTCTCTCATTCTGAAATTGGCCTGGAAAGATAACATCTTCACCTACATCTCTTAGGCTATTGCTTAGGTGGGGTGGGAGGGTGGGCGCAGGGAGGAAGGAACCTCTGGGAACTAGAACCACCTTTTATTTCAAGCTAGGAGAAAAATCTAACAGTGCCTCTAACTTTTCACAAGCAAAATAAGAGATCTCATTGGTTGACTCCCCTGAATTTACAATGTTGAGTTAGAAAAAAACCTACCAAGGAGACTTTCATGATTCAGGATATGCTCCTTTTGGCAGCTCCCTGCTCCGCTGGTTAGGGATAAATGTAAATGAGGCTAAAATTGGGAATTTCTTAATTCCTTAATTTGCAGAATCCACTGCTAAGAGCAATAGCTGCCCTTGGACTCTAGCCAAAGTTCTTGTTAATAGAATAGCCTCTGATTATCTTTTAGCTGAAAAATGAGGAGTCTGCTGTGGCTAACACCCCTGCTGTATCCAGATTAACACTTCAGAAGAAGCCGAAACTCAATTATGTAAAATCACTAAGGAAGCCACTTGGCTTGAAAGGATGACTCCTTCAGTGGGGTCTTTCTTTGGTTTGGGTCTTGGGGAATATGGCTCTAAAGTGCATTAAAAACTTTGGGACTTATCCTGCTTATAGTTATCATCATAGCCTCCCTTGTGTGTTGTAGCTTCTCAAAAGTTTTCAGTGCAGCCACTAACTACCAGGCAGACAATCTTCAAAAAGTACCACACGATATGAAGTGGAATTGTAAAAGAATAGACAAATAGTCAAATCATGGGTGATGGAGGATGTCTACTTCATTTGTTCACATAGGACATTTGGAAAATGAATTCCAGAAGGGAGTGAATGAAGATCTTCCCTTTAACACAGACATCACATCTAATATAAAAAGTTTTTTTTTTAAAAAGCCCAAATTGTATTTCCTTTAAAACATGGATGGTGTGGCCCCAGAATACTACTCACACCAGCTTACTGCAGAACAGGAGCTGCCTCATCAAAGAGCTCTGAGCAGTGTAGTAAAATGGGCAGAATCAGTTGGCCTTAGCCAGACTATGTAACTGCAGAAAAAATCTGCCCAATTTTATTTTTTTAAGTTTTTATTTGTTTGTTTGTTTATTTGTTTTGAGAGGGAGTACAAGTGGGGGAGGGGCAGATAGAGAGGGAGAGAGAGAATTCCAAGCAGGCTCCGTGCTGTCAGCACCATGCCCGATGCAGGGCATGAACTTAACAAACTGTAAGATCATAACCTGAGCCAAGATCAAGAATCAGATGCTTAACTGACTGAGCCATCCAGGCTCCCTGAAATCCACCCAATTTTTAAAAATAACAAAATACTCTGAAAAAGTACCTCAGGGTCAGTGCTAAAGATACTATCACTACTTACTTAGATTTACAATTTCTCTTTCACAATATAGAATTAAAGTATACATATTTAAACCACTTTAGATAATATTGGTTTATTTGTGCAGAAAATTTTTTATTTCAAAACAAGGTTCATTTTTCAATCTGTTTCAAAGTAGTAAATAATGACCCACTTGACATGGAAGAAACAACAAAGTAATTTTTGAAACAATTATTTGGTAACTATAAATCCTCTAAAAAAAATTTCTTTTATGATAAAGTCTTCTGGTCATACTAGGTATCCTGAGATATAAAATGAAAATTTATGCCTACTTTTTAAAAATATGACAGAAGTGTCACTCTGTCTATGTCATAACAAACAAAGAACATTGTTCTGTGTGCCATTGTCCATATGGTCCCATGACAGATTTGTTGCAACTGTGTCATAACCCTTAAGCTTTAAAACAGGGCATTTGTGAGCAGGTTATTTCTCTCTATCCTTTCAGTCTTCTGCTCTTTGCTTGAGGTACACAGGCACAGCTAACTGGCAGAGTGGCGGGGAAAACTTTCAAACTGGCTGTGCTACTACCAACGATGGTAAGTGCTGTGCAGCCACAGAAATGTGGCGGATCGACTATGATCGTTCCTCGTTGGATCCAGAATCAATTTGTACTTTAGTTTTTAGATTAAACGTGGGGCATGGGCTTACTCAGTGGACACTATTCACTTTTGCTTCCAGTTTGAAAGAATGCCTTTTCCTCTAGTTATCCTAAGATCTGCCAAATTGATGTGAATGGTTATAATTCTGTGCATGGCAATGATCCTCAATGCGTGGGAGTGAGTGGCTACAGTGTATTCTTCCCAATTGGGAAGTAAAATGAGTTAATAATATGTCTTTCTAATCTTAAAATAACATCCTGTTTTGTTGGCATGCTTCCACGACCCACTGTACTAAATCTGCAGACAAACACACACTTAAAGTATTTCTAAAATATGATAAAAATAAAATTTATTTTAACTCTTGGGGTATAATTAAATATTAGTTGGTGTTTGACACAGTGCACCTTTATTTACTGTTATCTCTTTTAATCTACCCCCCACTTCTCCATTATCTTCTTTTGAATTATTATAAACAAACTGCCTAGAAGAATCTAATACTAGTTCAGTTTATCTCAGTCATTAACACTTCTTACAAAAGGCATTGTTGCTTTTTACTGATAGGCATCCTCATTACACTTAGTTTTGTTTGTTGCTGTTGGTCAATAAATAAAAGCTGGTAGCAGCTTACAAATGCTCTATGGCCTTAAAATATTTCTGTTAAGTTTCTGAAGACACAAAAGTACCAACAGAGAATGAAAGAAGAATGAGTAGCTCATGTGCTTGAGTAAAGAATGTCAGCTTGCTACTCTGACACCTGCTGTGGAAATGTTGTGAAGGCTAATGGGAGAGCAGCCCACACATATCACCAATCTGGGGTGGGAGACAAACCAGGTTCACCCTGTCTCGCCCTTATAGCTTTGATTTTGTTGTTTGTGCTGCTTCTGCTGGTGTGTATATTTACAGAAATGGAGTTGTTTGGTGCTAATTTAATAGCATATTCATTTAAATAAAATCAAAGTATGGGGGAGCAAGGAGTGTGAGAATGATGTATATATGCAATATATATGTACACTATATAATCACAATATTTTGTGATTCAACAGGTAAAAACATTCACTCTAGAAATAAAATGCACATTTTTCTCTGAATATCTCATTAAAGAAGGTATTCTGCCTTCAATCCTCCTTAATTCTCAACCTCACACTCACCATGGGGGGTAGCTTCTCTTTTTATGATTTCAGTTGTATCAACAGATGTATGATCCCCAAATCTATATTTTTAACATAGTATTTTCACTGGAGCTCCAGACCAATACATGTTTGAAATCTCTCACATCTGAATTACTTAATATCTGCAAATCTGAATGAATCCTTCTCCCCATATGCTTTTCTCCCGGTGTACTCTGTCCAGTGAATGTCATCACCATGACCCAGTAATCAAGAGCAGATATCATCAATTCTAGTCCTCTAATTGTTTCCCTATCTTGATCTCAAGACTGACTATCTCACTAAACACCTCCTTGAACACATGCACTACTGTAGCTCTAAATCTCAGGATAATGCTAGGTAGAGGCTCACAGTGTACTTTCAAAAATATTTCTTCACTCCTTGATCACCTAATTCATCAAATATAATGTACTTAATAGATCAATATGGGTTTTTAACATTTCATATATCATTTATTTATCTCTCATACCCATGAGTCCATATTTCTGATACTTGCTGTGTCATAGAATGATGGTAAATATTTCTACCCTCTTTACTATAAGCCAGAGATGTATTTTACCAGAATGTTCCTTTGGCCATGGATTTCAGCTTCTTCTGGTTTCTTTAGCTGAGCAAAAATTATTAGAGATAGCAAGGAAAAAACAGTGATGGACACAAGAGGGTGTTTGGGCATGCTTACTTTATTTTTCCAGCTTCCTAAAGTCAGAATTATCTACATTCAGTGGAGTTTAGATCTACCAGTTGGCCTATAATCTTGAGAAAACAGGGGGAAAAAAGCGCTTAATGCCAACAAACTTGGTTCTTTAGCTACTAAACTTAACTTGTTAGAGTGGTCTCTCCATGTGTTATCTATCTCTTCAGCACTCAAAATGTAGGTAGTATGCACCTCATGTTATCACTGATGTAATTTTGCAGTTTCATCAAACTTTCATTTTCCATAGGCTATTGAGCCTATCTCCAGTCATAGCCAATGACCTTTCTCTTTGGACTGCCTTTGATCTTTAACTTTGATGGTGATGGGGGAGCACCAGGGAAGAATTATGTGAATGGTAATAGATCAACCTCACATTTTTTATATTTAGTCCCAAAACAAAGTGATATTTACACAGACTTCAAATAGATAAACTGGACCCCCGGCCTACAAGAGGTAAGGGTAACCTGATCTTTTTTTAATAGTTTATTTTGGAGACAGAGAGAGACAGAGCATGAGTGGGGGAGGGGCAGAAAGAGAGGGAGACACAGAATCTGAAACATGCTCTAGGCTCTGAGCTGTCAGCACTGAGCCTGATGCAAGGCTCGAACCCACAGCCTGTGAGATCTGACCTGAGCCAAAGTTGGACGCTTAACCGACTGAGCCACCCAGGCACCCCAAGGGTAACTTGATTAAATGTATTAAACTTATTGTTACTCTAAGAGTGATCTATGGACCAGCTATACTGATATAACTGGGAGCTTTTAGAAATGCAGAATCTAAAAACAAACAAACAAACAAAAACAAAAAAAGAAATGTAGAATCTGGGGGATCCAACACAGACACACTGTGTTACAATTTGTATTTTAACAAGATCCTTCAGTGACTCTACCATGATTTGAAGTTTGAGAAACACTACATTAAATTCTATTAAGCAAAAAAAAAAAAAAGATCAGACTGAAGATTGATCAATCGTGAAATATTTTAAAAAATAAGCACAGTCTATCTCAGTATGGTTTATGGGAAAGGAAGCCAGTCTTAAAGTTTTTCAAATGCAAAAAATCTTTGCATTGACAAAGTCATCCTTACTGGACTTCATCCCATCTCACTTACCTAAAAGTAATCTACACCTGTCACTCAACCTGTCCAAAAGAGGTAGAATAATGAGGAATCATAAACCCATTTGTGACCAGAAGACATTTATGTACCAGATAAAGGCATCCTGTAGCAATGGTTAAGGCTCACATATTCTCTTCTCACTCTATATGGTTATTCTTATTTTAGAAGCATTCCTATTTCAGTTCCTTTATTCTTATGGATTCAGGAGAGTCTCATTTGATAACCCAATGAAACTCCATTCCAATTCTGATCTCCTTTATCAGTTTAAATAACTCTTACATGGTTCTTTCTGCCCATAGGATTTGTTGCCTTGGCTATATAACAGGTTAGGAAAAACTCAAACCTATAACATTTTATAATATTCAAACTTTCAGTGGCTTGGTTTCTCATTCTCTTGTTCTTCCCTTCTTAAGTAGTCTTCCTTTTTTTCCTTCCATTTTCACCTTTTCTACCCTTCCTTTCCTCCTTCCTTCCTTCCAATGACTTCTAACCCCTTAATATAGTATCCCATAAATATCTCTTTGTTGGAAACATTGTGCAATCTACATACTTAGGAAGTAATATAAAAAATTCCCTTGTGCATTCTTCAAAATTGGCAACTAGTATCCTAGGAAAGCGTGACTTCAATTTTTCTTGTATCCTGATGAGATGAGTTGGGATTAAGGAATGCCAAAGGGTTAGTTTCAAGGGCTAGAACAGCCATTGGCCAAAATCATTGTAGGAGTTTCAAATAGGGCAAATCTTTGTGTTGGAACCAGTGTCCATTCATAAGTAACAGTAGGCCTTCTCTTTTGATGATCTAATGGTGGAAATTCCCTGCATCCTGGCCAGCAGTGAGGAAATGTTGCTTCAAGCAATATTGCTGATGCCTTTCAATTATACCACATAAAACTGCCTATGTAAAGAACCAGCTCAAATAACCAAATAGTATTTATATATATACACACACACACACACACACACACATATATACTTTATATATATATACTTTATGTACATATAGTTTATATATATATATAAAAGGAGAGGTCATGTGTCTTGAGAATAAGCAGTATATGACAGAAAGAACATTAAACTGCAAGTTGGAGACTCAGAGAGCTAGTCCTGGGCTCTGCCACTAGGTAGCAATAATAAATAGATGAGTTACTTCATGTCTTGGACCCTCATTTCTTCCACTATAAAACAAGAATATTGAATAAGATGATCTTTAATGTCCCTTCCATTTGGACATCTTTGTTCTATAAATAGTCATGAATATGACTTCAAAGAAAAAGAAGTCATGTGTAAATGAAATAAATAAATACAAAAATGAGGAACATAAAGGAGAATGAGGTGAGGAATGGGGCAAAATAGTTTCATACTGCTAGACTGAGTAAATATAGCTACTTCTTTTGAACAAATGAGATGGATTTAAAGGACAAATTTCTGCCCCAGGCTTGAAGTCTATGAGTATTTTAAGGGAGGCAGTATTTTCCCGCTCGCAGATCAGAACCTCCGAGCCTGGGACGCCACGGAATATAAAGTGCGTGACTTCAGGAGATGATGTGGACACCTAGGAGACCTCGCTAGGGAGCCAAGAAAGTAGAAAGTATCAGCAAGCGCCCTATTAGTAACTCCAAGCCAGATTGCTTAATTTGATAGAAAACTTAAGTTTTTCATTTTATAATCTCATTCTTTGAGTCTCCAAGGAATGAGAATTAAATGGGAAGGATGTCCCTCCTCCCTTTTTACTCTTTCAGTGTGATTATTCTAGAAAAATTGTTTTGCAAAACTGATTTTAAAACTTTCCCACTTAACCGCTCTTTCATTTCTAAAGAGCCTGAGTGACTCCCAAGGTTCAAAGATCACAGTTCTTTACAAGTCAGCTCAGTATAACATGATTGTGTTCACACAAAGCAATGAACGACAGTATTTCATGCTCTCTCAGAGTGGTAACTGTTGGCAGGGAAAACCATTGGTAATCCTTTCCACAGCTGCAAAAAAGCCTCTGTGTATCATATCACTAGATCTAATGAATCAAAATGCACAGTACCTTAACAAATACAAATCTACTCAAAAATTCAAGATGACCAAAGTTTCACATACTAACATTAAGTGATCTTATTTACAGAAAGTACACATTAAATTTGTTTGCAACCTTGCATGACATATGCACTAAATTTAACCAATTTCATCTGACGGTAGTTTATTTGGCTAGGATGCACAGTAGTACTATGTATTGCCAGGAAAATTGCTGTTTAATAAGCAGAAAAAAATGGACCTCATAAATGTTTGTGGAGGACTGGAATGTTCTACACTAAGGCTAAATTTCAGTAATGTATTATTTAAAAATTATAACAACACTTTGGAATGTGAAGTGCCTGATGTACTGTGTACCATAAAACTGTAAACAAATACCCTCTGTTTTGAGACAAACCAAGTAGATTCAGCCTGTCCATTGCCATATAGAGGAGTTAAAAATCAACAAACAGGGAAAATTTCTCAGAGTCAGCATTAAAGGGAAATTATTCTGCTATAGATTTTCTCTTTTTTTAAAACTTTTTTTAAAATGTTTTCTTTATTTCTGAGAGAAAGAGAGTGAGAGAGAGAGACAGCATGAGCAAGGGAGGGTCAGAGAAAGAGGGAGATACAAAATCTGAAGCAGGCTCCAGGCTCTGAGCTGGCTGTCAGCACAGAGCCCGACGCGGAGCTTGAACCCACAAACCATGAGATCATGACCTGAGCCAAAGCTGGATGCTTAACCAACTGAGCCACCCAGGCGTCCCTCTGCTATAGATTTTCTTCAGGAGTTTGTATTTCTAATTACAAATGATCAGCCAAAAAATAAAAGCAGAAGAATTAGGGGAAATTTTCAAGTGACTAAGAGATTCTCAACTGTACTTCAAACTTAGTAAATGTGCTGAGGATGGGGGTGGGGGGACAGGGTTTCAGGTAGTGGCGTAACACAGGTTTTCTTGATGTAGGGCAGCAGGAAATAGAGCATCTCTAAGCATGTCCCATTACTTAAATGCAGTAAAGTACTGGCTGGAACAGCTGGGTTTTTTCAAAGCTTTTACCCTTCAGTTAGTCTGGATAAAGTAACTTGTTCTAAAGTTAATTGCAGGCTTCTTTTAAATATAGTGTGAGGGGTCTCCAATTTATGATTCTCTTTTTCATTTATTGCAAAGATAAAAGTGGTGTGTGTGTGCGTGTGCATGTGTTTCCGTTGAAAGGCTTTTATAAGTTCATGTCCTGAGAGTCTACTCTTGGTCTTAGCAGAGATATATTTTTGTTTTATTGATATGTTTCATGTTAATTCTCCATTCTTTCTTCATCTTAGTTTGTATTATAGGCATTTTCAGTCTTTTAAACAATCTTCAACAGAACTTAAACAGAAAAGATGGGATAATCTGCCCAACATTTTTATAGTCTAATAAAAAATGTTTTTATAAAAAGACATTAAGAGCACATTACTGTCACTTTACAAGGCCAGTGGAAGAAAGAGATGCAAATGTTATGGTTCTTACCTCCCAGGAGGCTTACAATTTAATTAAAATACAAGATAAACATTATGTATATAATTATATAATCATATTGGGGAGGAAATGTGTATATTTTTAGGAGAGGAAAGTCAAATTAATATTTTTTCTTTCATAGTTTACTGTCAAGTTGGATTCCATATAACACCCACTGCTCATCCCAACAAGTGCCCTCCCCCATGCTCATCACCTCCCTTCCTCTCTCCCCCCATCAGCCCTCAGTTTGTTCTCAATATTCGAGAGCCTTTCATGGTTTGCCTCCCTCGGTCTCCCCGACTATTTCCCCCCTTCTCCCCCATGGTCCTTGGTTAAGTTTCTTGTAATCCTCCTATAAGTGGAAGCATATGGTATCTATCTTTCTCTGTCTAACTTATTTTGACCAGCATAACCCTTCAAGTTCCATCCACGTTGCTACAAATGGCCAGATTTCATTCTTTCTCATTGCCATGTAGTATTCCATTGTACAGATAAATCACCTCTTCTTGATCCATTCGTCCGTTGATGGACACTTAGGCTCTTTCCATGTTTTAGCTATTGTGGAGAGTGCTGCTATGAACATTGGGGTACATGTGCTCCTATGCATCAGCATTTCTGTATCCCTTGGGTAAATTCCTAGCAGTGCTATTGCTGGGTCATAGGGGAGTTCTATTGTTAGTTTTCTGAGGAACCTCCACACTGTTTTCCAGAGGGGCTGTACCAGTTTACATTCCCACCAACAGTGTAGGGGGGTGCCCGTTTCTCCACATCCTCACCAGCATCTATAGTCTCCTGATGTGTTCATTGTAGCCACTCTGACCGGTGTGAGGTGGTATCTCAGTGTGGTTTTGATCTGCATTTTCCTGATGATAAGGGACGCTAAGCATTGTTTCATGTGTCTGTTGGCCATCTGGGTGTCCTCTTTGGAGAAGTGTCTGTTCATGTCTTCTGCCCATTTCTTCACTGGATTATTTGTTTTTCAGATGTGGAATTTGGTGAGCTCCTTATAGATTTTGGATACTAGCCCTTTTTCTGATATGTCATTTGCAACTATCTTTTCCCATTCCATCGGTTGCCTATTAGTTTTATTGATTGTTTCCCTTGACATGCAGAAGGCTTTTATCTTGATGAGGTCCCAATAGTTCATTTTTGTTCTTGATTCCTTTGCCTTTTGGGATGTGCCAAGTAAGAGATTGCTGTGGTTGAGCTCAAGGAGGTTGTTTCCTGCTTTCTCTTCTAGGGCTTTGATGGTTTCTTGTCTCACATTCAGGTCCTTTATCCATTTTTGAGTTTATTTTTGTGTATGGTGTGAGACAGTGATCTAGTTTCATTCTTCTGCATGTTGCTGTCCAGTTGTCCCAGCACCATCTGTTAAAGAGGCTTTTTTCCATTGGATACTCTTTCCCGCTTTGTAAAAGATTAGTTGGCCATACATTTGTGGGTCCAATTCTGAGTTCTCTATTCTGTTCCATTGGTCTATGTGTCTGTTTTTGTGCCAATACCATATTGTCTTGATGATTATAGCTTTGTAGTAGAGGGTAAAGTCTGGGATGGTGATACCTCCCGTTTTGGTTTTCTTCTTCAGTATTACTTTGGCTATTCGGGGTCTTTTGTGGTTTCACACAAGTTTTAGGATAGTTTGTTCTAGCGTTGAGAAGAATGCTGGTGCAATTTTGATTGGAATTGCATTGAATGTATAGATTGCTTTGGGTAGTAATGACATTTTAACAATATTTATTCTTCCGATCCATGAGCGTGGAATGTTTTTCCATTTTTTGGTGTCTTCTTCAATTTCCTTCATAAGTTTTCTATAGTTTTCATCATACAGATGTCTTATATCTTTGGTTAGGTTTATTCCTAGGTATTTTATGGTTTTTTTGTGCAATTCTGAATGGGATTAGTTTCTTGATTTCTCTTTCTGTTGCTTCATTATTGATGTATAAAAATGCAGCTGATTTACGTACGTTGATTTTGTATCCTGCAACTTTGCTGAATTCTTGGATCAGTTCTAGTAGGCTTCTGGTGGAGTCTGTCAGGCTTTCTATGCAGAGTATCATGTCATCTGCAAAAAGTGAAAGTTTGAATTCTTCTTTGCCAATTCTGATGCCTTTGGTTTCCTTTTGTTGTCTGATGGCTGATGCTAGGACTTCCAGCACTATGTTAAACAGCAGTGGTGAGAGTGGACATCCTTGTTGTGTTCCAGATCTCAGGGGGAAATCACTCAGGTTTTTTCCCATTGAGGACGATGTTAGCTGAGGGCTTTTCATACATGGCTTTTAAGATGTCTAAGTAAGTTCTTTTTATCCCGACTTTCTCAAGGGTCTTTGTTAAGAAGGGATTCTGTATTTTGTCAAATACTTTTTCAGCATCTATCAACAGGACCATATGGTTTTTGTCTTTTCTTTTGTTAATGTGATGTATCACATTGGTTGATTTGTGAATATTGAACCAGCCTTATAACCCAGGAATGAATCCCACTTGATCATGGTGGATAATTCTTTTTATGTGCTGTTGAATTTGATTTGCAAGTATCTTGTTAAGGATTTTTGCATCCGTATTCATCAAGGATATTGGCCTGTAGTTCTCTTTTTTTGCTGGGTCTCTGTCTGGCTTAGGAATCAAAGTGATGCTGTCTTCATAGAATGAGTCTGGACGTTTTCCTTCCATTTCTATTTTTGGAATAGCTTGAGAAGAATGGGTATTAACTCAGGTTTAAATGCCTGGTAGAATTCACCAGGGAAGCAATCTGTTCCAGGGCTCATTTTTGTTGGGAGATTTTTTGATAACCGATTCGGTTTCTTCACTAGTTATAGGTCTGTTCAAATTTTCTATCTCTTCCCATGTGAATTTTGATAGTGAGTGTGTGTCTAGGAATTTGTCCATGTCTTCTAGGTTGTCCAGTTTGTTGGCACATAATTTTTCATAGTATTCCCTGACAATTACTTGTATTTCTGAAGGATTGGTTGTAATAAATCCATTTTCATTCATGATTTTGTCTATGTGGGTGCTCTCTCTTTTCTTTTTGAGAAGCCTGGATAGAGGTTTGTCATTTTGTTTATTTTTAAAAAAAAAAAACAACAACTCTTGGTTTCATTAATCTGTTCAATTTTTTTTTTTTTTTTGGATTCTATATTGTTTATTTCTGCCCTGATTTTTATTATTTCTCTTCTCCTACTGGGTTTGGGGTGCTCTTGTTGCTCTCCTTCTAGTTCATTTAGGTGTGCTGTTAGGTTTTGTATTTGTGCTTTTTCTAGTATCTTGAAATATGCCTGGAGTGCAATGTACTTTCCTCTTAGGACTGCCTTTGCCACATCCCATAGAGTTTGGATTGTTGTATTTTCATTTTCATTTGTTTCCATATATTTTTAAATTTCTTCTCTAATTGCTCGATTGGCCCATTCGTTCTTAAGTAGGGTGTTCTTTAATCTTCATGTTTTTGGAGCTTTTCTAGACTTTTTCCTGTGACTGATTTCAAGTTTCATAACATTGTGATCTGAAAGTGTGCATGGTATGATCTCAATTCAACTACTCTGATAGGTCTCCCTTTGTATGTTAGGGCCTTTTTATGCCTAGCTGCTTTCAGAATTCTCTCTTTGGCCTTATATTTTTCCAGTTTCACTATGATATGTTGTGGAGAGGATTGATTCAAGTTACATCTGAGGGGCGTTCTCCGTGTCTCTTGGATTTCAGTGTCTGATTCCTTCCCCAGATAGGGGAAGTTCTCAGCTATAATTTGTTCAAGGACTCCTTCAGCGCCTTTCCCTCTCTCTTCCTCTTCTGGGATCCTATGATACGGATATTGTTGTGTTGATTGTATCACTCAGTTCTTGAACTCTCCTTTTGTGCTCCTGGATCAGTTTGTCTCTCTTTTTCTCGGCTTCCTCTTTTTCTAAATTGTGTCTTCTAATTCACCTATCCTCCTCTCTGCCTCTTCAATCTGTGCATTGGACACCTCCATTTTATTATGCACCTCTTTTATAGCATTTTTTAATTCATCGCAACTATTTTTAAGTTCCATAATCTTTGTAGCAATAACTTCTCTGATGTCTTCTATGCTTTTTTCAAGCCCAGCGATTAATTGTTCTAAATTCTTGTTCAGTTATGTTGCTTATATCTGTTTTTAGTAGTTCTTTAGCTGTCATTTCTTCCTGGAATTTCTTTATAGGATAGTTCTTTCGTTTTTTCATTTTGGCTAGCTTTCTGTCTCTTGTTAGTTTTAAAAGCTTGTTATGCGCTCTGCACCTGCAAGTACTCCTATATTAAAGAAGGTTCATTGACTGTCTAGGGCCTGTCCATTCAGGAAGTGTTCTTTTAATGTTGTCTCTTGGTCTCTCTTGTTGTTTGGTTATTTTATTTCCCTACTACTAGTGGTATTTGGGACTCTCCACTGTGTGTACTTTGGCTTGTTTCTTGAGGTAGCCCTTGCTCTCTGGAGACCATGATCTGGGCGGGCCATGTGGGGCACGTGGTGTGGGAGCGCAGTGAGCGTGGGACGGTTCAAAATAATATTTTTAGCATCAAGTTCTACTTCATTTTCAAAGGGAAAACACATTTTGCTTTTGTTTGGTATGGAACAATAGGAATGTCCAACCATATTGTTTTATTTTATAACCATATTAAGGTAAAAGTGAGGCAACTAAACTTCATTTATTTTAAATTTTATAATTTGATCAGTCTTGACATAAGTATACACCTGTGAACCTTCACCACAATCAAGAAAAAGAACATTTCCATTACCTCCAAAAGTTTCCATTTGCCTCTTTGTGATCCATCCCTCCCTCCATTCTGTCCCAAAGCAAGCACTGATATTTCTGTACGTATAGATTACTCTGAGTTTTTTAGGACTTAATAAGAATAGCCTTATAGAGTGTGTACTCTATTTGTTCAGCTTTTTTCACTCAGTCTAATGATTTTGTAATTCACCAGTGTGGTTGTATGTTTTTGTATGTTCTTATTGCTGAAGAGCATCCATTGTCTAGCTATAAAACAATTTGTTGATCCATTCTTTTGATGGGCATTTGGATTGTTTCTGTTTAGGGTTTTTACAGAAAAGGCACTATGAATAGTCATGGAAAAGTTTTATATGAACATATACTTCCTTTTTTATTGAGTGTAGTCCTAGAAATTAAAAGATCAGGTCATATCTCATATGTATGTTCATTTAAGAAAAGTCTAAATTGTTCCAGTGCTTGTACCATTTTACATCCTCTGCAGCAGTCAAGGAGATTTTCAGTTGATCCCCATCCTCAACACTTAATATGGTCAGTGTTTAAAATATTAGACTGTAGAGGTGGTTGGGTGGCTCAGTCGGTTAAGTGTGGGACTCTTGATTTTGGCTCAGGTCAGGATTTCATGGTTGTGACATCAAGCCCAAGTTGGGCTCTGCACTGGGCATGGAGCCTGCTTTAAGAGTATCTCTCGGAGGGGGCAAGATGGCGGAGAAGTAAGGAGCTCCGTACTTGCACTCGCGCCCATACATCACACAGAAAAGATCTGAAGCCATTGGAAACCTTACAAAACCTGAGAGATTGGGAGAAAAAAGACGCAGAATCCACTGAGAGAGCCT
>NW_024081980.1:313028-405180 GCF_003009895.1 Hyaena hyaena | reverse complement strand
GCAAGTACGGTCTTTCCAACGGAGGTACGGAGGTTTTTCTCCCCCGTGCGGAGGTTTTTCTGTTTCGGACTCTCTCCTTTTCCCCTCTCACTCCCCGTAGAGGGTAGAGGGGGATCACCTCCCACCCTGGAGTCTCCGATCCCGGCCTGATTTTATCTTTCCCGGTTCGCACTCACGTTAGAAGGCTCTCTCAGTGGATTCTGCGTCTTTTTTCTCCCAATCTCTCAGGTTTTGTAAGGTTTCCAATGTCTTCAGATCTTTTCTGTGTGATGTATGGGCGCGAGTGCAAGTACGGAGCTCCTTACTTCTCCGCCATCTTGCCCTCTCTGGATTATAGGATTCTTAAAAGGTCTTTGAAGTTTAAGATTTTATACATCTGATCATAACATCATCAAGTACGAATAGGGCAGAATGTAAAAAGGGCACATCGGAGCAGGAGGTGGGCCAAGTTGATGACTGGACTAAAACAAATTCTAACAATCAGGTTGATCCAAAAGCATGTGGGCCCCTCATTGTGAAAGGCCATAAATGATGGAGAAGGTAGCCATAGAGTTCGGGGAGTGGTGTGTAAGAAAGAGAAGGCTAGGTGAGAACTCATCCACTTCTGGCTACAAATGGTAAGAATCTGGTTATTTTTTCACGTTTGTTTGTTTTTTGTGTTTTTTTAAAGGCTTGCTCTGATTTTCCATGTGGTAACATGGAAAGGCCAAACACCTATATTTTCATCTCCACTCCTTTCTACAGATCAGGGAGCTGGACAGCGAACCTGGAGAGAACATCTCTGGACAAGGTAACGACTCTCTCTTTTTGCTCAAATGAAAGGTTCCTCGGCTAAGGGGAAAACATTCTCCAAATATGAATAAAATCCCTTTGGTGTAACATTTATGCATAAACTGGAAGGAGGTAGTCTTCATGTGGTTTGAGGTTTTCTGATAAAAATTTCACACTGTTCTAGTTTGTTGGTTTCCCCTAGGAATCTCCACAAATGAGCCTGTGTGAAGCAGTTCCCAGCAGACATTTCACTTTAGTAGCTTTCTTCTTTCTCTTGTGGCTGCTTTTTATCTTTCTTTTTCAAACTCTTGCAGCCTAGTCCCTGACAGCTATGTGGTAGGTCAAATTTTCATAGCCCTGTTCTCTGAATGTCCCTGGTGGGGGTGAAATGCTCTTTTCAGTGTTTCATGAGCTGAACACTCTGGGGTGAACTTTTCCATTGGAAAACTAAAGGGAGTCCATCCAGCCCAACATCTCTATTTCCTAGAAGATGAACCTGAGGCTCAGGAAGGTTACGTAAAATTGACTTCTCTACCTCAATGACCCTAATGACTTGAAACTGCCACTATGCCTTCCCTTGTTTGCTGCCATACCTTAAGTGGTATCATTGTCTTTAGATTTGTGTTTTTCAATCCACTCTCCACATTGATAAATGAGAGGTAATTCAAAAATATTCTCTTCACAGTGATGTCATAAAATTTCTAAGGTTTACTGTTGCCTTAAAATAACCCCTAATTCCATTACAAGTCTGTAACTCATCTGGCCACTTCTGATTTTCTGCTTGAACTCTTCTCATCTCTCCTTCTCAAAGGATATCCTCCAGCCATACTGACTTCAGCATGTTTTTGCATGCCTCTGGGATTTATCACTGCTGCTCCCTTCTCTACATGGACTTCCACCTTCTCCTTAAATCTGAACTCGTAAGTCTCTAATATCTCCTACATACTGTCCTAGTTCCCTGTACACATTTCCCCTTCCCAGATACCGCTTAGCAACTATAAGATGTATTGTAAATATTTTTAAAATGTATGTTTATCCACTAGATTCTGAGCTCCATTGAGACAGGGTTTTTATTTGTCCTTGCCAATTGCCATAAGCTCCAAAAGTAGTATGGTGTCTAGCACATAAAAGACTCACTATGACTGCTTAAAAAACAAAGGCAAAACTGGAAACTAATATTTCTCTTTTTTGGTCTAATGTTTTTTTGCACTACTCCAGATATTTTAATCACACTCAAATCATCTATAATTTCACAATAAGCTTGTTCATGTCCTAGCTCTACGCACTACTTCTTTGCACTGTGGTTGCAGCTTAGAGAATCACCTACTGTTCCTCTAAAGCGCCATCTGTGACTTTGTTTCTCTACTTCCTCTTCAGTCTGGTGAAATCCTGTTCATAGATCACCATTTCTATGAAGACTTTCCTGCCTCCCCAGGTTGACATTTTTATGCCTCCACTATATTTTCATTGCACTAGGGACACACTTCCAAGATGTTTTTACTGTGTGTATTTGGCACATACTTCCAAGATGACATCTTCTGTATTTGTTTCTTTGTTGTCACCATAAAACCTTCAAGACTCATGGGTTTAGGATTATGATTTACTTTTTTTTTAAATAGTACAGAGACAGAGAGAGATGGAGCATGAGCAGGGGAGGGGCAAGGAGAGGGAGACACAGAACCCGAAGCAGCCTCCAGGTTCTAAGCTGTCAGCACAGAGCCCAACACAGGGCTTGAACTCAAGCCTGGAGATCATGACCTGAGCTGAAGTCAGACACTTAACCAACTGAGCCACCCAGGAGCCCCTGACTTACTTTTTAATGTCAATAGTTATCACATGGTCTGATGCCAGTTATACTCAATGAATACTTGAGTAAATAACAAAATTGGCATGACAACTTACCTGTTCCTTGTTCCTTTAATTCTTACAAATAAGAAAAAGCACCCACACAGTTTAAAGCAAGACACATGCATTTAATATCAGAATACCCTAAGGTTCCACTCTTACCATTTATGAGCTCAGTTACCTGAGGCTGTTCATCTCACTATTCTGAACTTCACCTTCCTGATTAATAAAATGAGTTGAGAATAAATAATTGAAAAATTAAATAAAGTTTACAATTAAGATATTTAGATGGAATCCTTAGTGATCATTATGAATATAATTTTTAAATCAGTGGCATGATATTCTGCTGTTGTTCTTATTAAAAATATACAGATTAAAATTGAGATCTGGAGGGGGAGGTAAGATGGCGGTGTAGTAGGATACTAAACTTGCCTTGTCTATCAAACACAGCTAGATAACTACCAAATCATTCTGAATATCCAAAACATTGACCTGAGGATCGGTGGAACAAACGGCAGAACTAGAGAGATGGAACAGGCCACATGGAGAAAGGCAGGAAGTGTAAAGATGTGGTTTGGGGAGAAACTGATTGTGGGTACTGTGGAGGGAAGGGAGCCCCAGTGTGGAGAAAGGCAAGAGAGGGTGGAGTGCACATGGATATGCATAGGGAGAACGCTTCCCCTAACCCATCGTCTGGGAACTGAGAACATCTGATTTTAGTGAGTTTTTGTAACTAGTGGGGCTCAAAGACTGAAGTTTTAGAGGTCCATGGGCTTGGCTCAGATAGAGACTGAGGGCACTGCCCTACTTGGGGAGAGAAGGCCTCCAGGCAACCCCAGGCTAAATGGCACAGTCTGAGGATCACCTAAGGTGCATGGGGAGAGACTGTTCCTTCTTCTTAGTGTACATCTGTGAGAGGTGCCATTGCCCTTCCTGGAACAAAATAGCCAGTAGTTGCCATATTCTTCTCTACCACTTAGCATAGGTACAGAGACACATGCTGGGGGCCGCTAATCCAGACACTGGCAGTTCAGCCTGCTTTGCTCCAAAATCCATACCCTGTACTCTGGTGTGACCACTCTTCTGGGTCAAACCTGCATTCATCTGAGTACGGTGAGACCCTCCCCCAGAAGAACAGCACAAGCCCCCACCACACCAGATTCCTAACATTTGGAGTTTAAAAAATCAGCAGACTTGAGGCACCCAGGTGACTCAGTCAGTTACGCATCCGACTTTGGCTCAGATCATGATCTCGAGGTTCGTGGGTTTGAGTCCCATGTTGGGCTCTGTGCTGACACCTCAGAACCTGGAACCTGCTTCAGATTTTGTGTCTCCCTCTCTCTCTCTCTGCACCTCCTCCACTCATGCTCTGTCTCTCTCTCTTTCTCAAAAATGAATTCACATTAAAAATATTTTTTAAAAAGTCAGCAGACTTGGCTGATATACAGCTCAAAGTGTACTGCTCTGCTCCATCAGGCAAGCAACCCAGACATTGACAGTGTGAAACAGTGATCTAAAAATGCCTACTATGCATGAGAGGAAATGATTCACTCTTCTGGAAGTGCTTCCCTGAGAACAGCAAGCACAGACTCCTCTCAGGGTGGAAATGGCAGGATCCATTTTCTCCCCTACCACGTAGCATAAACTAACTTCAGTAAGCATCACCGTGCCAACACTGGCTACCTAATGTACTTACAAGTTCTGCCCCCTCTGAAGTCTGCTGGTGCTCCTGTCCTTGGGCAAACATGTCTAAGAACCAGTGCAACAAGCCCCTTCCCTAGAAGACCAGGGCCAACCCCCAGCCCCCCACATGCCCCATGTCTACTAAACAATGAGTTCTGCAAAGCTTCACTTCTAGTGGAAATGGCATCAGATCTCATTTAACAAACAGACCAAAGTACACCTAATTAAAACTTGGCACACTCTGGACAAAGTACAAACACTCCTCATTGCAGGCGAGGAGAAACTCAGCACACAACTGACCTGAGGAAAAGAGCAGCCAAACACAGCTGCAGAATGCACACAGCACATACTACAGACAATTCCTGAAGCACAAGGCAATGGACATTATATGACCTCTTCTTCATAAAGCCACTACTCTCAGGAGCATGAAACATAACAAGATCTTCTAAGACACATTGGAAAACAGAGACTTAGACAAAATGCCAAGATGGGGGAATTCATCCCAAAAGAAAGAACAAGAAAAGGTCACAGCAAGAGATCTAATCGAAACAGAGTAATATTCTTGATGTTGAATTTAAAGCAACAGTCATAAAGATTGTTATGTTAACAAACATAAAGAAATTTTTTGATAATAATTACAATAATAGTAGATTATAAAATAAAAACATCCCACTTACATCAATAGGCATATCATCTAGGCAGAAAATCAACAAGAAAACAATGGCTCTGAATGACAAACTGGACAAGGTAGGCTTAACAGATATATTCAGAACATTTCATCAGAAAGCAGCTGAATAGAAAATATATTATTTTCAAGTGGACATGGATGTTCTCCAGAATAGATCACATACTAGGTTACAAATCAAACCTCAACAAGTACAAAAAGATTGAGATTATATTATGCATCTTTTCTGACCACAATGCTATGAAACTTGAAGTCAATCACAAGAAAAAAATTAGAAATACCACAAATACATGGAGGTTAAAGAATATACTACTAAATTGGGGTGCCTGGGTGGCTCAGCCATTTGAGCATCTGACTCTTGGTTTTAGCTCAGGTCATGCTCTCAGGGTCATGAGACAGAGCCCCAAGTTGGGCTCTGTGCTGAGTGTGAAACTTCCTTAAGATTCTCTCTCTCTCTCTGTCTCTGTCTCTCTCTCTCTTTCTCAGTGCACCTGGGTGGTTCAGTTGGTTAAATGTTCAATTTCAGCTCAGGTCATGATCTCGCGATTCATGGGTTTGAACTCCATGTTGGGCTCTGTGTTGACAGCTCAGAGCCTGGAGCCTCCTTCAGATTCTGTGTCTCCCTCTCTCTCTGTCCTTCCTCGCATATATTCTGTCTTTCTCTCTGTCTCAAATAAATTTAGAAACTCAAAAAAAAAAAAAGTCTTTCTCTGTCCCTCTCCCCAAGTTGCACTTTCTCTCCCTTTCTCTAAAAACAATGAAAAAAAGAAAGAAACAAAGAAAAGAATATTCTACTGAATAATGAATGGATCAACCAGAAAATTAATGAAGAAGTTAAAAAAATACATGGAAACAAATGAAAATGAAAACACAAAGGAACAAAACCTTTGGAATGCATCAAAAGCAATCACATGAGGGAAGTATATAGCAAATGAGGCCTATCTCAAGAAGCGAAAAAGTCTCAAATACACAATCTAACCTTATACCTAAAGGAGCTAGAAAAATTACAACACACAAAGCCTAAAGCCAACAGAAGAGAAATAAAGATTGGAGCAGAAATAAATGATAGGGAAACTAAAGAACAGTAGAAAAGATCAATGAAACCAGGAACTGGTTCTTTGAAAAATTTAAGAAAATTGATAAACCCTTAGCCAGACTTATCATAAAGAAAAGAGAAAGAGCCCAAATAAATAAATCACAAATGAGATAGGAGAAAGAACAACCCAAACCACAGAAATACAAATAATTGTAAGAGAGTATTATGAAAAATTACATGCCAACATATTGGATAATCTGCAAGAAATGGATAAATTCCTAGAAATATGTAAACTACCCAAACTGAACAGGAAGAAATAGAAAACTTGAGCAGACAGATAACCAGCAAAGACATTGAATCAATAATCAAAAATCTCTCATCTCATCAAGCAAAAGTCTAAGGCCACATGGTTTCATTGAGAATTTGTCCCAAACATTTAAAGAAGAGTTAATACCAATTCTTCTCAAACTATTATGAAAGAAGAAATAGAAGGAAAACTTCCAAACTCATTTTATGGAGTCAGGATCACCCTGATTCCAAAACAAGACACAGATTCCACTGTAAAAGAGAACAAGCTGATATTCCTGATAAACATGGATGCAAAAATTCTCTACAAAATACTAGCAAATTGAATCCAACAGTACATTAAAAAACTCATTCACCATAATCAAACAGGATTTATTCCTGGGCTGCAAGTGTGCTTCACTCTTCATAAATCAATCACCCTGGTACACCATATTAATAAAAGAAAGGATAAGAACCATATGGTCCTCTTAACAGATGCAGAAGGCATTCAACAAAGGACAATATCCATTCATGATTTAAAAACCCTCAAGAAAGTAGGTTTAGAGGGAACATAACCCAACATAATAAAAGCCATATATGAAAAGCCCACAGCAAAATATCATCCTCAATGGGGAGAACTGAGAGATTTTCCTCTACAGTGAGGAATAAGACTTAGATGTCCACTCTCAACATTGTTATTTAAAGAGTACTGGAAGTACTACCCTCAGCAATCAGACATGAAAAAAGGCATAAAGGGCATCCAAATAGGCAGGGAAGAAGTCAAATTTTCGCTATTTGCAGATGATATGATACTCTGTATGGAAACTCAAAAGAATCCACCAAAAAATTGCTAGAAACAATATATGAATTTAGTAAAGTAGTAGGATACAAAATCAATGTATAGACATCTTTTGCATTTCTATACACCAATAATGAAGGAACAGAAAGAGAAATCAAGTAATTGGTCCCATTTATAATTACACCAAAAATAATAAAATACCTAGGAATAAACCTAACCAAAGAGGTGACAGGCCTATGTTCTGAAAATGATAAAACATTGATGAAAGAAATTAAAAACTCAAAAGAATGATAAAACATTTCATGCTCATGGATTGGAAGAACCATTATTGTTAAAATGTCTATACTACTCAAAATAATCTACACATTTAATGCAATCCCTATCAAAATACCAACAGCATTTTTCACAGAACTAGAACAAACAATCCAAAACTCCATGTGGAACCACAAAATACCCCAAATAGCCTTAGCCATCTTGAAAAAGAAAAGCAAAGCGGGCAGCATCACAGTTCTGGACTTCAAGTTATATTATAAAACTGTAGTGCTGAAGACAGTATGGTACTGGCACAAAAATGAACATATAGATCAATTGGAAGAGAATAGAAACCCCAGAAATGAACCCACAACCATATGGCCAATTAATATTTGACAAAGCAAGAATAAGTTGTAAATAATTTAAAATTCTACTTGGATATATTTCTCTCACCCTTGCTTCTGAGTATCCAATGGAAAAAAAGACAGTATCTTCAACAAATGATGTTGGAAAACCTAGACAGCAACATGCAAAAGAATGAAATTAGGCTACTTCCTCACAATAAACACACATATAAATTCAAAATGAACAAAAGACCCTAATGTGAGACCTGAAACCATCAAAATCCTAGGGGAGAACCCCGGCAGTAACCTCTTTGACATCAACTGTAGCAACTTATTATATGTGTCTCTTGAGGCAAGGGAAACAAAGCAAAAATGAACTACTGGGATTTCATCAGATAAAAAGTTTCTGCACAGTGAAGGAAACAATCAACAAAACCTAAAGGCAGCCTATGGAATGGGAGAGGATATTTGCAAATGACATATCTGATAAAGGGGTAGTATCCAAAATATGTGAAGTACTTATAAAACTCAACACCCAAATAAAAAATAATCCAGTTAAAAATGGGAGAAGATATGAATAGACCTTTTTCTCAAAGCAGACATACAGATGGCTAACAGTCACATGAAAAGATACTCAACATTGTTAATCACCAGGTAAATAAAAATCAAAACTACAATGAGATATCACTTCACACCTGTCAGAATGGCTAAAATCAACAACACAAGAAACAACAGATGTTGGAGAGGATGTGGAAAAAGAGGAACCCTCTTACCCTGTTGGTGGAAATGCAAACTGGCGCAATCATTCTGGAAAACAGTATGGCGGTTTATTCAAAAAGTTAAAAATAGTACTACCCTACATCAGGCAATTGCACTAGATATTTACCCAAGGAATACAAAAATATTGATTCAAAGGGATACATGTTTCCTAGTGTTTATAACAGCATTATCAACAATAGCCAAATTATGGAAAGAGCCCAAATGTCCATTGACTGATGAATGGATAAATGAATGTGTGTGTATGCACACACACACACACACACACACACACACAGGAATATTACTTAGTCATAACAAAGAATGAAATCTTTCCATTTGCAACGGCAACGGCATTATGCTAAGCGAACTAAGTCACATATCACATGATTTCAGTTTTATGTGGAATTTAAGAAACAAAACAGATGAACATAGGAGAAAAAAAGAGACAGAGACAAATCAGAAAATAGACTCAACTATAGAGAATAAACTATAGTTTATTATAAATACAGAGGGTTACCCGAGGGGAGGTGGGCAGGGGGGTGGGTTGAAGGTTTATGGGGGATTAAGGAGGGATGCTTGTGATGAACATTAGGTGTAGTTTGTAAGTGATGAAACTCTGAATTCTACACCTGAAACTAATACTACAGTATATGTTAACTGTTAACTGTTTTTATAATAAAAACTTGAAAAATATATAAAATGTTCTTTCTATTAAAAATAAAATAAAATAACAGAAGGTAAAAATAAAATGAGAACTGAATGTTTCCTATAGCATTGAATTAACAAATGCTCTTGTTAGTAATTTAAGTGCTTATGAATTATTTTCTTCCTAAAACAAAGCTTGCTTTCTTATTTTATAATATATACTAATTATAGAAATATGAAACATTTAGAAAAATATACATAACAAATCATATTTTATTTCTTTATCTCTAAATAATTTAAAATTATACTTTGATGTATTTCTCTCAGCCTTGCTTCTGAGTACTTTTTATTTCCTTGTTTTACATTGCTGTGATCATAACACATAGTGTACTTTATATTCTTCTTTTTTAAATTAACAGTTCACCATAATCATAATTCATGTTATGTTCCAAAATGCATTTTAATAATTTAAATTAACATAATTAACAGTGACTTTTAAAATATTATATTGATTAAAAAATTCACAATTATGAATTATGTTATACTAATTTTTTTGCCTAAAACTATTTTAACCTAACAGCAAATTTACAAAATATCATTTTTAGGTCAAATAATAAAAACATTTTAAGTTTTATGATAAATATTGCCAGATTGATTTTCAAAATTGGTTACATGAATTTACACTCCCATTAGCAATATGCAAGAATGTTATGAAAGTATAAACTTCCTGCATAATGTTTTCCTATATTTTCCCATATCTATGCTACTTTGTTTTTTTTTATTTTTTAAGTTTATTTTTATTTATTTTGAGAGAGAGATAAGAACAAGTGGGGAAGGGGTAGAGAGAGAGGGAGACAGAATCCAAGTTGGCTCTGTGCCCTGAGCACAGAGTCCGATTTGGGTCTCAAAGTCACAAACGTGAGATCATGACATCAGCTGAAGTCAAGAGTCAAGTGCTCAACCAACTGAGCCACCCGGGTGCCTCTATACCACTTTATTATTTATTTACTTTTGCTTTTATTTTTGTTATAGTTTACTGTCAAGTTGGTTTCCATATAACACCCAGTGTTCATTCCAACAAGTGCCCTCCTGCATGCCCATCACCCGTTTTCCTTCCCCTCTCCTCCACTGACATCAACCCTTAGTTTGTTCTCAATATTTGAGTCTCTTATGGTTGCCTCCCTCCCTGTCCTTAACTATTTTTTTCCCCTTCTCCTCCACCATGGTCCTCTGTTAAGTTTCTCCTGTTCCACATATGAGTGAAAGCATGTTATCTGTCTTTCTCTGCCTGACTTATTTCACTTAGCATAACACTTTCGAGTTCCACCCACGTTGCTACAAATGGCCCCCATACTACTTTAAAAGGCAAAAAATACTTTAATTTTTTCCAATATATATTTCGTTGCCTACCAGTGAAGTTTATATGTATCATAAACAGTATATATATTTTTTGATTTATGTATTTGTGTCTTTTATCCATTGTTCTGTTTTAAATATTTCTAATAGATTTATGAGAAAAATTAGTACAGCCAAATATCACATTTATTGAAAATATTTATTCTCCTTTGTTCTTCATGATGACTTTTGATATTAAAAATTATTTTGAGGGGCACCTGAGTGGCTCAGTTGGTTAAGCATCCAACTTCGGCTCAGGTCATGATCTCATTGTTCGTGGGTTTGAGCCCCGCGGCGTTGTGCTCTGTGCTGACAGCTAGCTCAGAGCCTGCAGCCTGCTTAGGATTCTGTGTCTCCCTCTCTCTCTGGCCCTCCCCTGCTAACACTGCCTCTCTCTCAGAAATAAATAAAAAACATTAAAAAAACATAAAAATTATTTTGAGTGCTTATTTTATATCATGTGCTTTATCTGTATTAACACACTTAATATTCAAAACAACCCATGTAGTTGGGCACTGTTATTATTCTTACTTTTGATAACATATGAATCTAATGCACAGAGAAGTTAAATAATTTGCAGTGGTAAGTTAGAATTCTTTCCAGATGGTGTGCTTCAAAACCTATACTGCTTGGCAGCATGTCATGCTGTCTCAAGATCCAAATTAATTCTAAAAATGTGATTGTTTGAAAAAAATATTTATTGTATCTTACAACTTTTTACCATTCTTGATATTATTGAGAAAACTATTAATTCTTTTTTCTGAGTAGTAAACTATGTGGTTCCATCAATTTGGATTGTTATAATGTTGACAGATAACAAAAAATATATTTAAATTCCAAATTCTGAATCTACTAGTCCCAGATGTCCGTATGAAATTGTTAAGAATTCACATGCTTCCAATCACTTAAATGACTGTAGAAAAGCAAGAATCTTTCATCAGCTATTGGGATATGAAAATAAGAATCTCTTCTAAATTCACCATGCACTCCAATTTGATATACAGATCTGGCTTTGGTAAAGTGAAACTTCACCTGCTCAAAATGACCTGCCGAAATCTCATTTGACTTTTATTCTCTCAGGAGTGGAATTCAAAAATATTAACTATGTTTTTTTTTAAATGTCATTATTCATAAATATTGCATTTACTATTTCATAGAGATTCTCTGACTTCCCATGAGTTGCCTGAGAAATTATTTGCAATCTTGAGACAGCATGTCCTATGTAAACATCAAACAATTTGATCTATTAGATAATATAGTGGCAGGGTAATTTACAATGCACATTAAATAAGCAAGAGAGCACATAAAACGAACCTTCCAGCTTGAATTTTTGTACACAAGACAAAGGCTATATAACTAACATCAATATAAAAGATGCTACTTACAGCATTCTCACTGAAAAAGAAAAAAAGAAAGCTCAAAATCCATCCTGATTTTTGAAAATGCTGACCTTGGTTTTGAATAAAAGGACAAGCTGCATTAAACAATACAACATGGAAACAAATCTGTCATGTTAGTTTCCTTTATAGCATGAGATGATAGGCATGGTGTTTTACAACCAGTGGTAAATTCAGCACGGGGATGTCAGAAAGACATTATATTCTGAAATTTCAACTCTAAAGCCCTGCTTAGTGTCTTTAAGATAAAATGAATTGTTTAGATTGGTCAGCTTCAAGGAAAATACACAGGAAGATGCAATTATTCTTCTCTATTATGATCAATAATGTAATTTCTGGATGAATACAATTACCACACATCACACTTGTTTTAGCTATGCTGAATATTTTTCTCTTATATGTTATATGCACCATAGTATATATTGATATCCTATATGACATGTATTGAGCACCTTATATGCACCAAATCTACTTCTGATAGCAATCCTTAGTGGTAGGTAGGGCTAGTATCTACTTTGGGAAAAATTAAGACATGCTCGTAACAATTTCTGTTGGTCCTACAACATAATCTTTGCTATATTTGTTTTCATCATTGCCATCATTCTATAATTAGTAACTGATACATATGAAGGCAAATGTGATTAATTTAATCACTAAGTCAGATTTATGCAGTGAGGAAATTTCAAAACCATTTTAAATTCATAATAAATAGGAAGAAAAGGAGGAAATAAAAGGGTTGTTAATGAAGACATATTTTATACAGTACAAAACATTTTATTATTATATATTATTGAAGTGACTTAAAAGGAAGACTCAGCAGGTTTATATCATTCAAATACCAAAGACAATGATCCTTCTTATTAGGGGAAAAATGCTGCTTATTGTAGTTACAGATCAGGACGTAAACATATTCATTGTCATATGTTCAGATTTAATCAATAGACTTCTGTTGGGGTTGCTGATCTTGGATAACTGAAATGAAAATAGTAAACACATTTATACAGACAAGTTGTTATGTTAACACATGGAAGCCCAATCACAATCAGTATGGGAATCAGGCAGGCAGGAAGAGGGAAATGGCTTGGGGATTGATCTGGCCAAGATTTGAGGAACACAAGAGAAGGACCCAGAGCATTACACCCAGAGATGTGGAATAAGTCAGCTCTGGTCTGATTCACACCCAGTAACTGTCCAGGGGCACTGGTCTGTCAAGTGGCACCCATCCATCACAGGAGTCTCTAAGCACAAGTGGGGGGATGATGAGCCCAAGTCTCACTGAGATCATAGCAAGTAGAGTCTTCTCAACCACAGAGGAGAAACTGATGAGGATTTTAACCAGTTACTATAGTTCCTGACAAGTTCAGGAGGCAATGAGGGCATAATCAAAATACTCTGGCAGAAATGTCCTCACGCTGATTTTGTACACTTGGCAGAGAGAAGAGAAAGGGGAGCAGTTCAGTTCAGGCCTCGGGGCCTCACTTTAACCATTTTAGATAATGGGCTGGAAACAGAAAACAAAATGCTGACTCTGTCTGTTGTATCCAAAGGCTTCCAATATGTGATCAGGTTCATTGTTAGTTGCCTGGGGACAGAAAGAAATGGCAGCAGCATCTGTCAGGCTTCATTAATTGGGCAGCTCAGCACAGGCATGAAGGGACAGAGATCATAAAGTATTATGATTACATTTGTTATTTGTGAAGTAGTGACCATTGAATCCCTAAGAATGAATAAGCTCTTAAATATGCAAGCAAAATCCACCAGTGAGAGAGGAGTGGACATCTCTGACCATAATATCTATTCATTATCTCAACAAATAATAACTGAGAATCTACGTGTCAGATGTGTTTATAGAGCTAAGTTTAAAACTATTAAAAATAGTTGATGCTTACCGTCCAGCAGGGCAAACTCAATTTCCCTGTCCCTTTTTGCAAACCAAAGAATAATTGATTTTACAATCAGAAGTTTTATATGCATATGTTGTGGTGGCAAGACTTAGGAACACTGAATTTTGATTGAATGTCTTTATATGATTTCCTATAAGGTGTTTAGGGTATTATTCTCTAGATACATGATCAAATGTAAATTTTGTTAAGGATTTGTGCAAAAATGGTATTTTAAATAACTGTGACAAGTTGTCCTGAAAAAGCCTGAATACAGTTGAAGTTATTAAAGTAGCAAGATAGTTTTATTTAGATTTCAGCTGAGAATGGTTCAGATCATCATGCACTTCCACTCACAGGACTCTATCATCATCAATCTTTACAAGTCCTCTCTTGTATTTTATATTTTATTTTATTTATTTCCTGCATTTTATTTTATTTTATACCTATCCTACCCTGAAATAGATTCTCACATTCATAGATCATCAGGGAAGTGCATAGATCTTTACAAAAATATACAGCATTGTTGGGTGTATGTAAATGTTTTAAATATATTTTACAATAAATAATGAAATTTTAAGAATTCTTCAGCTCTTATTATGTGCCAGGCACTCTTGACAGTGGTTTTGAGGGGCACCTGGGTGGCTCAGTCAGTTAATCATCTGACTCTTGGTTTCAGCTCAGGTCATGATCTCATGGTTTGTGAGGCTGGGCCAGACATTGGGGTCTGTGCTGTCAGCTTGGGATTTTCTCTCTCTCTCTCACTCTCCCTCCTCTGTTCATACTATCTCTCTCTCTGACTCAAAAATAAATAAATACACTTTATAAAAGAAAAGAAAGGGTTTTCATACATACTGACTCATTTAGTTCTTATAACAATTTTATTGTGGTGTAAGTACTATCATTTTTTCCCATTATTTACAGATGAAGAAACTGAGGCATAGAGCTAGTGAGAGTTCCTCAAGCTTACACAGCTAATAAGAAGTCATACCTAGATAATGTGACTATGCAATCTGGAAGTTTTAACTTGCCTCTATGCATGCTGCCTTTATATATGTTGCATTGTGCTATAGATCTATTTTCCATATCTTGATTTTCCACTTGACACTATATTTTTAAGATCTGTCCACATCAGTGTAAAAATGTTATTCATTGCTTCCAACTCTGCTGCAACCATTCTATCGTATATATTAACTGCATTTTTATTTAACTTCTTGTTAGAGACACCTAGATTATTCCAACTCTCTTCTTCTACAAATAATACTATGGTAAACATTCTACAAAATTCACTTTTGAGGCCGGTTTGTATGTTTGGATGTGGAATAGAATTGTTGGGTCATGCTATATATGCATGTTAAATTGCACTACATCTTATGAATGTACTCTCCAAAATAACTATACCAGCTTTCATTCCAAGAATGCCTGCACATCACTACATCACCTTAGTACACAATCCTTGATACTTATCATAGGGTTTGCCAGTATGCCAGTCTGATTGAAGGTGTGTCACATAATTCGCTGTTTCTCTTGTTAGAAGAGGTAATTGTCTTTTCATATAGTTTAAATTTTTTTAATGTTTTATTTATTTCTAAGAGAGAGACAGCGTGAGCAGGGGAGGGTCAGAGAGAGACCCCCAGAATCTGAAGACAGTCTCCAGGCTCTGAGCTAGCTGTCAGCACAGAGCCCGATTCAGGGCTTGAACCCATGAACCATGAGATCATGACCTGAGCCGAAGTCAGACACCTAACTGACTGAGCAACCCAGGCTCCCCTAGCTTTTGGAGTATTTTGTTTTCTAAATTGATCCTATACTTCATCCATTTTTCTAATGTGTTTAACTGTGTTTTCCTGTTTGACATTTTTTATACTAATGTAGAAATCTTTAAAATTTTTAAAAATCTTTTTTATTTTTTTAACTGGCAGTTCTGGTATTAACAATCACAAATTGCAAGCAGATGTCCATAGCGGAACCAAGAAATTCAGTGATAATCACAGATTTTCATGACTGAAACAAAAAGAATAATGACAAGGACAGCAAATCCACAGCACAATGTTAGAGAAAACAGACTAGCGTGCTGCATAAGAAAGTTTACTAAGCATAAGTACCCAGAGAAGCCGGTGTTGTTTTCCCCATTTTAATGAGGATTAAGCCGAAACTTTGGACAGTTAAGTTACTTATCCATAAGACTGGTAACTGGTAACTGAAGGTTCATAGGACTGGTACTGAAGGTCAATCCATAGGAGCGGCAACTGTATCTTATTTGGGCATATGGTGGGTCCTGTATGTTTATTTTTTATCAACAGAACAAGTGATTCTGATGGATTCATTCTTTGCTAACACTTAAGAAAGACTCTTTAGGGGAGCCTGGGGGGCTCAGTTGGTTACGTGTCTGAGTCTAGATTTTGGTTCAGGTCATGATCTCATTGCTCATGAGTTTAAGATCCACATTGGGCTCTACACTGACAGTGTGGAGCTTACTTGAAAATCTCTCTGCCCTTCCCCTGCTTGCATTCTCTCTCTAAATAAATACATAAACATTTAAAAAATGAAAGACTGTCTATATAAATCTTGGTGAGATTTGTGACTACTGCTATATGTACAGAGGAGAAAAAAATTAGCAAAATATAAGTAAGGGAGAAATACCAACTGTCTCCTTTCCTCTCTCTATAGCTATAAATGCCCAAGTATTACTTGGTGCACATAGAAAGAGAAAGGTAAGTTTGGGTAAAATATTATTGAAGACAAAATCTTCTGTCAATCCAGAAAACCTGTCCATAAATATAGTAGAGAAAGAAAACAGGTTATTACTGAGGAAGCATTAAGTCAGAATGTGATGTGCTTCCCAGGCAGTCAGCTAGGAGGTTGCAAAGACAAAAAGAAATGTTATCCTTTCATATAGTCAAGCAGCCACAACCCATTGTGTATATATTTTGAAGATAAACAAAAACTAGTCTTCAAGCAAAAGGACTTGACAGCATCCTGATCACCCAGAGGGCAGCCACCTACGATCACCTGGCAATTGGAGTGACTCAAGGGAAAAATAAACTTTTCGTATCTCTGTGACAGAAGACAACTTTACAGCTTGAAGCCACTGGAAGTTCATCTCTTAGACAGGGATCCTACCTTCCTTGGATGTTTACATTCCCAGGTCCTTGAGAAAAGTATTTCTGAGTAATCATACAGCGAACAAAACACTTCTTTAGTTTTTAAAATGATTGACATACATTTAAAACAGAGAGAGAATTTACAATTACCTACTATCTAAAGCAAATTTAAAACAAAAAAAAGAGTGGGGGGTGGAAATCTTTCCCTTATTTCCAACAGAGAGAATTACATCTTTTATTTTTACTTATTATTTATTTATTTTTAAAAGTTTATTTATTTTGAGGTAGTGTGTATGTGTGCCCTAGCGAGCACAAGTTGGGGAGGAGCAGAGAGAAAGGGAGAAAGAAAGAAAGCTAAGCTGGCTCCATGTAGTCAGCACAGAGCACAACATGTGTCTCAAACTCATGAACTGTGAGATCATGACCTGAGCCAAAACAAGAGTCCCAATCTTAATCAACTAAGCCACCCAGGTACCTCTGCCTCTTATTTTTAATTTGTACTTGCCTTTACAGGTGTTAATGTATTCTGCAGTTAATACTTCTGGATGCCCTGCAATGTCTTGAGTGTCTTGAGTATGGATTAAAGTAATTTGTTCTCAGCACAACCTAGGAGAACAATGCTATTACTATATTCTCTTCTAGATGAGAAAATAGAAGCACAGAACTGACATAATAACTCCAGATAGCCTGGTTCTGAAGTCTAGATAGTTAGCCACTCTAATATCCTAGAATCTCTTTCACCTCTAATGTTCTCTCTCCTCACCCTCTTATATCTTACATCATTCCTTAAGACAATTTTGATGACATTTTAATTCTGAAAAGCACTATTAGTTTTCTTCCAGACACATACAAGCTTAATTTTCTGAAGGAGCCAGACTACTGCTCTGACAGCAAATGACTGGTAGTTATTTTGAATGTTTGGAATTTATGTGTTAATTTCTACTCAATGAAACAAAAATGTATAAAAGTCTAAGACAAGGAATACAAAATCAAAATGTGCTTGCCTCACAGTCTTTCCTTCTTTGCATCAATAAATATGCAGGATGGCTTAAAAAATCTGAAATAGTTTATTATGTTTCTATTAAAGTGATTTTTTTTTATAAGGCAGTCATGCCTATGAGTATATAGATACCAAAGCAAAAATCTTCCCTTCCAAATATATGTTTTCTTATTGAATCTCCAAGGTAAATTCAGTGTAAGTTTTGGGCTAAACAATGAGAATAGTTGAGGAGGATAAGGTCCTGGCCTTCAGACATTTACACACTGATGGGCAAGGTGGATTCGTTAATGTTCCAAGCAGTGTAACAGTTACAAAACCTCTTGCGCATTCATTAGCTCATTTGATCTTCATTGCAACTAGCGATAAAGGTCTTATTTTAACTTTCACTTTGCAGGTAAGGGAATTGAGGCTTAGAAAGGTTAATTGATTTGTCCAAATTTACATTCTAAATGAGAGGCTGAAACCACAACTTTCTCCTAAATCTTATGCTCATTCATTGCACAATTCCTGCTTCATTTTCTTTCTTTTTTTTTTTTAAAGTTTTATTTATTTCTAGGAGACACAGCGTGAGCAGGGGAGGGTCAGAGAAAGAGGGAGTCACAGACTGAAACAGGCTCCAGGCTCTGAGCTGGCAGTCAGCACAGAGCCCGACGCGGGGCTCGAACCCACGAGATCATGACCTAAGCGAAAGTCGGATGCTTAACCGACTAAGCCACCCAGGCGCCCCTCCTGCTTCATTTTCCAATAGTGCCCTTTAAAATAGAAAACCAAGATGTCTACTATTGACCAATTAACCAGTATTTTGTTTCTAGGATTTGATCAGAGAATGTAATGGAACTCTCTTGTTTTATACTACACAGAACTCATTTTACCCATATTCTGGTAACCACAGCCTGGTTTTCAATAGAACCAAATCCCTAGCTACTCCTTGACCTTAGTGTTCGTAGTAAACACTGTCGCTCCAATCCTTTTCAGTTTCTTCGTGTCCCTGCCCAGCACCCATGTGCATTTGCTTACAGTGCCCTGAGTTTAAGACTTCTTTTCCAAAGAGTGCCCTCAGGATCCTGGACCGCTCTGCCCTCACACACAGCAGGTCTGGAGTTTATGTTTACTTATGTCCAGTAATTGAAAAGACTAGGAGTAAAATGCAGGAAAGGTTAAAGACATCCCTTTCTGGACAGTATCTGAAACACTCTTTTTCTGGACTCTGTCTCAAATTACACGCTTGCTTGGTTTCTTTCTCATCTCTGTCCTCCTTTCTGGTTTCTCCCAGGAGTACTACCTTAATCACCTACAGAGGCATCATTACCTTCGGGATCAAATTCTGGAGAATCATGTGAATGACTTGGCCCTCAGACAATGGAGGACTCATATTCTCCTGCCGTACATTTGCGTCAAGGGTTGGTATCCAATTTAAACCAAAGGGATGCACTAAAATTTCCCTGGTAACTGCATTGGAAAGAACATTGCCTCTTACTAAGAGAAGTGAAGTTGAAAGAATATAAAAGCCCTGACCTCCTACAGCTAGTATTTCTAAGCCTGTTAGAGAGCAGAGCCAAAGCACGAAGAGTCAAGTTAAGCCAAGCTATGAGGAGAAAACAGGTGCTTAAGGATGTCATTTATGCCAGTTCATCAAGCTGTGCTCAAAGGCAGCACTACCTCTGGACTACTCAGTTACATGAGCTAAAAAAATTCCCCTCTTTGTTTCTGCCAAATTGGTGATTGGCACAAATTCTCCAAAAAAATAAAGAACAACTCCTTTTTTTTAAGTGGCAGGAGTGGGAGGGAGGCTCTAAATGCACTTCAGTTTTTGAAGTTTTTACTTCAATTCCAGTTCTTTCTTAATAGAGAAAAATGAAATACATTTTCCAATTGAGATAAAGGAGTGTTGAATCTTCTTTTTCCTAGCAGGAAAAAAAAATCTTGAAACCATTCAGTATACTCAAATTTTAGGTCTATAATATTTAAAGATATAGATCGGATCACTGCCTTTTTAAGCTATTAGTACAAATGTTTTCCAGCAAAATAAAAAGCTCTTTCTGAAATATTGTTTTTGTGTTGATAAAACTTCCATCTTTGGAAGTAAAACCAGGTTGTAAAGTTAGTGCAATACAAATGATTTTAGTAATTTTTCACTAAATTAACCAAAGCTTTAAATTTTTTATATAAATATGTATAAATTTATATTTTTATACTATCAAATGCTATTTATAAAAGTTGAGAGATGAGGGGGTGATATGAATAATTTCAAAGGTAGTACATTCTTTCCAAAAAGAGATAATGTTATATTATTATTACTATTATTATTAATTTTTATTGGGGATTCCTGACTGGCTCAGTTGATAGACATGTGACTCTTGATCACGGGATCATGTGTTCAAGCCCAATGTTGAGTGTAGAGTTTACATTAAAAAGAAGTTATTATTATTATTATTTCTACTATTATTAATTGGAAGCAATACATAGCTAAGAGTATAGTTTCCAGAGTTATATAGGTTCTGAAATACTATGAAAATTCTGACAGATTCTACTGTCTATTTGTCTGGTTTTGAGGAAGCAAAACTGTTCTCAGACTGAATAACATTAACTGTAAAATAAGAAATATAATGGTTTTCATATATTTAAGTTATCTGATGAATAAATAAGATAATGTGTATTCAAATCTTAGCACAATGTTGGCCATGTAATAAAAATTTTAAATTAGCAACTGTTGTTTCTGTGGGGGATATAATTTATTTACATTTGTTATATACATACTTTTTATAAAAAATACTTTTTTCCATGAAAAATATCTTAGTATGTAAAAAGCTCACATAGCTAAAAGTCAAATATTTTACTTTATCCCATATCTCTGGAGAGGTTCTCCCTGACATATGTACAGTGGTCAAATTAAGAAAATGTGTTATGCTTTGAAAAGGTATATTAGAAGCGTTTATTGAATTAATGAATACCTCTTCACTGTGAGGTTGTGTTTATGTGACATCAAAAAGGTGTGAAAATTCAATTTAAACCAATCAATTGTTTGGGTTTTTTTATATGACATGTTTGAACAAAAAAGTGTAATTAACTTTTAATGAATGTTTTTGTTTCTTTTACATTATTAATTAACCTATGCAATTAGTAATACAAATGGGAAAAATCACAACTATCCATTGTAATGTTACAAAGCTCTTAACACTATGAAATAGTTTTAAGTATATTAGCACATTTAACTCAAAATATGTATGATCGAGTGGTAGTAATGCCAACTCCATATCACAAATTAATAAACTGAGGCTTATAGAAATACAAGAAATTGAATGAAGTTATGGAGTTGCGATACTGAGTCTGCCACTTGACACTAAATCTCATTTTGCTCTGAATACATTCTGCCATTTTGAATTACTTGCTCATGGGGTCTATGAGAAAAGCTGGTGAAGGAAAATTTGGTGATTAAATTTTTGACAAACAAGGGCAGGGGATCTCTGTATGATCTAAATCCATTCAAACCTGATACATAGAGAATCTAGACTAGAGCCAAAGCCAATAAGTTTATTCGGAGGGAACATAGTAAACAGGGTTCTGACCCTTCACGGTGTTCTCCTGGAGGCATTCACTGAACTGGTATAAATCAGGCAGATTCCTGCCTGTTATCTTATCTGAGAAAACTTAATAGAAGAAACGGTAACCAATAATTGATTTCTTTTAATTATAAAATTGTAAAAAAGCAGAAACGGAACACTAAGGTACTGGTTATCAAAGTATGGCCCTGTGGATCACTAAGACTATTTGGGGAGGACTGTGAAATATAAAAAAAAAAAAAAATATATATATATATATATATAATAATACTGAGGCAAGATTTACTCTTTTTCACCCTCAATTTTGTCCCCTACCACTGGAATTTATCTAGAGAATATGTAATGTGATGACATCATCACTGATGATTAAAAAAAAAATATGTGCTGTGTATTATGTTTTCCATAATTTCCACTTGATAAGTTTGGAAATAATTAAATATGTACATACTTAAAGATTACCTGAGTTTGTTCTTCTGTTATGATCTTTCTAGGATATCTGTGGTCATACCTGTTATAATGTCTATAACATCTTTATTGTCTAAAACATAGTTGTCTTGAAATCCAAAATATTTTCCTTATGCACATGTGTAAGTACACTTCGTTAATCTTGCTTTGCAATATATTTTTATTTTTTCCAAAACACTTCTATGAATTTTCAAATGTCACATATACCTGTTCTTATTTTAGAATTTATAATATTTTACTTAAAATCAAATAAAAATTTTAAAGTTTTTTTTGGTTGTAACACCTAAAAAAGGAGTTTAGGGGTGCCTAGATGTCTCAGTCCAGTAAGCATCAACTCTTGATCTCGGCTCAGGTCATGATCTCACAGGTTTGTGAGTTCAAGCCCTACATCGGGCTATGCACTATCAGTGCAGAGCCTGGTTGAGACTCTCTCTCTCCCTCTCTCTCTGCCCCTCCCCTGCTCTCTCTTTTTCTCTCTCAGAATAAATAAACTTTTAAAAAAGGGGGAGTTTAGAAGAGTTGCTTTCTCAACACACAGCATATCTTACTCTTAACTATAGAGAACAAATAAATCGTTACCAGAGGGGAGGTGGGCAGAGGGATGGGTTAAATAAGTGATGAGGATTCAGGAGTGCATTAGTGATGAGCACTGGGTATTGTATGGAAGTGTATAGAAGGAATATTGTACAGCTGAAATAATATTTCACTGTGTTAACTACCTAGAATTGAAATAAAAACCTAAATAAAAATAAAGAAGCTAGAAAATATGAAACCAATGCAAAGAAATTTTTGACTCAAAAAAAATAAATCTACCAAAATCACTGGGACAAACTTAGACATAATGAAAACTATATTTTCCTCATGTTTACAGTTGTTAATAATTTCACTGATTTTGTCTTATGAACCAATATTTTTAAGAGTATTACTGAAACAGTTAAGTTGTGTTGTTATCAGAGATAATGAATTTCTTCAATGGACTTTTGAGAAGACTGGTCACAGCAGAAGGAGAAAAATAAATGAGCTTGTAAAGAGGATCATCAAAACTGTTCAAACCTTAAGACAAAGAGAAAAATGAGTGGAAAAAAAGCAAAACAGAGCATTCAAGAAGTATAGGACATTATTAAATGTTCAGAAATATGGACATGGTAATGGAGTCTGAAAAGTGTGAAAACTGGACATAATAAATATTTGAAAAGATAATGACCAGTTTTATTCTCAATTAAGAGCAGCAATGAACCATGATCTTAAATCTTGGAGAAATCCAAGGAAAGACACAAAGAAAGAAACACTTGATATATTATAATCAAAGTGCTAAAAACCAAGGATTAAAAAAGTTGAATAAATCCAGAAAAAAGAAAAAATATTAGAGAGGAAAAAAGAAATATAGGAGCTTTCATAAACAATGCAAGCCAGAAAATAGTGGTGAGATTTATTTAAAATATTAGAGAAAAAAATATTCTCAAAACAGAAATCAATAACCACTGCAAATTGCTTCAAAAATCAAGATTAAATAGTAGCAAAAAAGCCTATTTCCAGCACATCTGATCTCAAGAAAATATTAAAGGCAGTACTTCAGGCAAAAGGAAATGATACTTGATCATTGATAATTTGAATGTATACAAAAAATAAAAAGCACTGAAGATATAAAAATAAGTGTAAATGTAAAGAAATTTTATTTTTAATCTCTTTAAAATACAATCTATTACTTAAAGGAAAATATTAACAAAGCATTGTGATTTTACAGCACATGTAGAAGTTAAATTTATAAAAATAATAGCACAACTGGAGGTAAAAAATAAAAATATACTGTTTTGAGCTTTTCATTCTATACAGAAGATAATATTATTTTGAGGTAGTAAGTTAAATATATTTTGTTAACACAAAGGTATGCTCTAAAATAATAAATAATAAACTAATAGAGATAAAATGCATTAGAAATTAACTCAAATAATCAAAAAGGCATGAGATGAGGAAATAGTGAAAAGAGAACAAATTTAAAAATTTCCATTTAAAAGCATTGATTGTCAGATATGCTAAAAAACCAAGACCCTACTATTTATTGCCTAGAAGAACTTAATTTAAAATATGAAGTAATAGTGCTTACTTCAACAGCACATATTTTCAAATTGAAACAACAGAGAGATTAGCATGGCCCCCATGCAAGGACGATATGCAAATTAATGAAGCCTTCATATTTTTAAAAAATAACAACTTGAAAATAAGAAAATAAAATATGAAGAAATGGACAGGTTACAAGTAAAATGATAGGAAAAGATATATATACATACCACGCAAAATATAGAATGCTATATTGTTAAGAGATGATGCTGACTTTAGAACAAAAAATATCCCAGTGATAAAGAGGGATATTCCATAGTCATAAAAGAGTCAAATCATCAAGAAGACAAATTAATTTTAACATGAATGCATCATATAACAGGGCTTCAAAATATACAAAGCAAAAACTGAAAAAAGAAATAAACGATTTCACAGGTATAGTTGGAGTTTTCAACATACATCTTTTTGTCATAAAATTTTTTCAAGTACAAAAAAAAGCAACATTATTAATAATCACAAAAAGCTGTAAAGAGACTCTTCATCAAATGTTAAATGGATAAGTAAGGCATGGGATGTCCACCCAGAGCAATACTATGTAACATAAAGGAATAAAGTACTGACATATGCAACAACAGGGATGATGTCCATTTCATTATGCTAAGAAACACAAGAAACCAAACAGTACATACAGTATCATTCTATTTCTATGGCATCTGAAAATGCAAAACTATATAGACAACCTATCAATTGTTGCCTGGAGCTAGGATTCACTTTAAAGTGGGACAGGGGAACATTTTGGGGTGATAGAAATGCTCTTGGTATTGATGTGGTAGTATTTACATGACATACATTTGTAAAAACCTCTCAAACTATGCCTTAAAAAGAAGCGAACTGTTGGGATACCTATATAAACATAAATAACTAAACCTGAGTTTAGACAAATTTTTAAGGTAAAGATATCATCTGGGGCACCCTGGTGGCTCAGTCAGTGAAGTGTCTGACTTTAGCTCGGGTCATGATCTCAGTCTGTGAGTTCGAGGCCCACATCGTTCTCTGTGCTGACAGCTCAGAGCCTGGAGCCTGCTTCAGATTCTCTCTCTCTCTCTCTCTCTCTCTCTCTCTGCCTATCTTCTGCTCACTCTCTTAAAAATAAGCTTCAAAAATTTTTAAAAATCATCTGAAACTTTGTAATGGGTAGCAAGTTACTTTTACTTAAGAAAGAAAATCAATTAGAAGTGTGGTTTTTTCCCCCTAGACAATGGAAATAAATTAAATCTACTAGTTAAACAAGAATTTTCAAAGTCTAATGTGTAGTTCCTAATTTTAAAAATTATTTATATATAATTTTTCTTTTCTGTTTTGAAGTAGTCTTTATAATGGAATATTTTAAACACAGCATAAATTTATGGAAAAGCATTCATATTTATAGATATGGGCCTTAAATATTTTAAATCAAAGAATCGGGATAAAATTGTATTTATAGTAAGATCTTTGTAAAAATGAATAATATATGTGGATTGAAAAATGGCTGGAAAGATATATTCCAAAATTTGAATATTGGTCAGTTCTGGGTTATAATATACTAGTTTTATTTCAATCTTTTCTCTTAATCATATTGTCATTTTTCATATTATTACTATGTTTTACTTTTCAAGTAGAAAAAAAATTTAGATTTATAAAAAAAAAAAATAAGTGATAAAAGACATGGTTAATGTTGACATGCTTCTCATAGCTAGAGAACACACAGAAGCAAACAGAAATTTGTTGTTTCCCTAATTAGTAAGATTCATAATCTACACATGGCAGATTTCCTAAAAAAAAAAAAATCTCTCTCTTGGAGTATAAGTAGGGGTTTAAAAGAACACTTTCCCAAATATTCCAGAGGAGCCTAGGTCAGAAAATCTCAAGTACTGCCAATAGCTTTATTTTCTATGGCTTAAAGCCATGCCTTCTGGAAAGACATGTATTTAAATAATTTAGAATACACAGCTTTTCTCTCTTGCAGGAGACAGTTGAGAGACAGAGTTTATGGGCTCTTTCTCTAAAGGAAGAAATAAATAAAAGCTATCTCTTTAACAAGATTTTCAAAGTCTACCATTCAGTTCCTTAGATATTTTATTGTTTTATTTTTTTTAATTTCCTTCTTCTGGTTCTAGTTTCAAAAATTCAGAATGGAGAGAACATTAAAGTCGAAGCATACATCAAAATGACTACAAGTGACTTAAGAGCTTTGGCCTTTGATTCAGAAGACCTAGGTCTTAGCTGAAGCTGTCCTAGGGGAGATATAGGTCTTCAAGAGTCATATTAAGGGGGTGTTGGGTGGCTCATTTGGTTGAGGGTCCAACTCTTGGTTTCAGCTCAGGTCATGATCTCAAAGTCCTGTTAAGTAACTATCTCTGAGATTTAATTGCCTGATATAGTAATTAAAGTTAGGATTAGGTGTAGAAGTTCTTTGCAGTCCCCAAAATTACATTTATACATTTATAGCTAAAGGCCTATGGTCAAAAATAAACACCAAAAATCTCAATACAGAGTAATGTGTTAACTATTTTCACTATAAATTCTCATGTCTGTGAAGACCACATAAGCAAAGTTTTCTTATGAGCAATTCCTCATAGCTTGACAGTTGACTCTTCTAAATTATATTCTACTGCTTTCTCTATTGAGAGCAATAATATATATCTACCTGGAGGTTGGTTAAGATATTAGCTCCATTTAGGGGCACTTGGGTGGCCCCGTTGATTGAGCATCCAATGTGTTGATTTCAGCACAGGTCATGATCCCAGAGTCATGGGATTGAGCCCTGCATCAGGTTCTGCTCTGAGCATGGAACCTGCCTGAGATTCTCTCTTTCTCTCTGTCTCCCTCCACCCCTCTCCAACTGCTTATGCTGTCTCTCTCTCTAAAATAATAATAATAAAAAGATATCAGCTCCTTTTAAAGGAAAAAGCAGCATAACTTGTATTTCCTCCACATATTTTAAACTTGTTTTGGCTCTTTCTAAACTGTTAGTATAGCTTAAACATTGTAATTATAAAATTTAAATAAGAGATAACAATTAAAGATGAAAGAAGGAAGAAATATAGAAAAAAAGAAGGAATGTATGAAAATGGAAGAGAGAAAAATACAATCGTTCTTGGTTCCATTAAGAATACTTAAGTTAGGAATGTCTCAGCTCAGATTCTCTTAAAAAATGAAGCTTGAAGTGAAACCTTAAATGCTAACATTTTGGGGGTAAGTGAAATTTCAGGACAACTGAAGTTAGATAAAATGAGCTGAGGATGGAGTAACACCCTATATGAGGGGGTGCATTTCTGAGCTGGCTATATAGCCAGAAACAAGCACAGCCAGTTGTTTAGTGTGATGGACATTTGAGACAACCACTGGGTACAGAGTTGGTTTCCTACTTCCCACTGGCCAAGTTCACCCATAGAGTTCTTTATACTCAGAGTTCTAGGCTTTCCCATTCAGTATTATTGGGAAACTTTTGGGGAAGCTGATCTCAAAGGCAATAGGAGAACTCATGGTAGAAGGCAATAGGTGTGACTAAAGGTGTGTGGTGAAATGCTGTCCATTCATGTCAGTGAACAACATGGCAAACCAATAGCCATGGCTTGAGTGTCTGGCTACTCATCAGATTGAGTACATGGGTCTCATCACAAGGTGGAACTGAGCTCAAAGGGACTTCCTCTAAGATTAAACTCATTAGAATGAAGATAGTTCCAGGCAATCTTCTTGGAGTTTAATCACAAGCAAAGAACAGAAAGTGATGGCTGAGCAAACCTGGAGAGATACATAAGCTGAGACCCACATATGGGGTAAAAATTCTCCATTTCTGTATTTTGCCTTAGAATTATAACTTTTGCATTAACTAGCACACATTCCTAATTTATGCATACTCTGAAGCTAGGTGGCAATCCAAAGGAAGCTAATCCACAACAAACCAGTCTGCAAGGAAGTTATCAATAACAGAAAACAACAGTCCTCCTTGGTAGCCAAGTGGATTTCCTTTGGGAAATATTCACCACCTGAAATATTCTTTCAGACTGTACGGGGAAGCATAGTAATATAATTTCTACCAATTAGCTTTTATGTAACCCTCAGGTGGCCAATGAAAATATATATTTTTTATAATGGCTAAGGATGAATTTCAATTAGACTAAAGGTTTTTGGTAATAGTCGTCTTGTCTTTTTAAAAAATATCAAAAAAAGAAAACAACCAGCAACTGTCTTTCTTAAATTGATTTTGATATAATTATAGGACTGGACCATTAGTTCTCAGTACTGTCAAATGTGTGTCTTTTAAAGAATTGAGCCTTACTTGAGAGAGAAAAGAAGCCATCAGAACTCTGCTGAGCACTATTAACGGATGACTGGCTTTTCCTTGTGTAACTGCAGAGAAAGATAAACCATGAACCATAAATCCGTGTTTCATGTTTCTTTAATCTGTATTCAACTTTAGTTCACTGACATTCTAAAGATTTCTTGTCATTAAAAGCCTGCACATTACTGAGCTAATTCAGAAGAAATTCCTTGTGAATAGGAAAAAAAAAAAGATATTTTAATAGATCAGTAGACCTCATATTGATTTTAAAATAATTATTTTGGTGACACATGTAAGTACTTTAAGACTGCTTTGAATTCTGAATTTTTATTTATAGCAGAGTCCAGATATTCAAATATTTCCTAAAAATTAATTGAACTTATTATATAATTTTGTCCACAAATTTTGTACCTGAGACTATAATTTTTTACTCTTTTGAAAGTTTATTTACTTATTTTAGAGAGAGAGAGAGAAAGAAAGAAAGAGAAAGAGAGTACGGAGGTGGATCAGAGAGATTGGAGGGAGAATCCCAATCAGACTCCCCACTGCCAGTGCAGAATCTGACTCAGGGCTTGAACCTACCAACTGTGAGATCATACCTGAGCCAAAATCAAGAGTTGGATGTTTAACGGACTGAGCCAGGAGCCCCGAGACTGCAATTATTATTTCAGTATTCATGCTTTCCATTTTTTAGTAATAGAACCCTTAAATATTAGCAAGATATGTGGTTGTCAGAATAAAGATCATATTCCACGGTGTTCCCGGCAAGTAGGTATAGCCACCTAACTATGTTTGGCCCATGACTTATGAATAGAAGTATATGTACACCTTCTAGATCTTGTTCTTGAAGAAGAGTAGAATACCCTCCATTTCCATTTTTATTTCTTGCCTCTGGCTGAACGAGACTACAGCGACAAGCCCTTTTAGAAAGCGTAGGCTGTAGCAGAGAGTAATGCTCACAAAACATTCTATGCATTCCCAACGTAGCCCAAACCCATATAGTCAAGTGAGACCAAATTACGACTTCTGTTTAATAAAATATGAGTGGAAGTTATCTATATCACTAACTAGCTTAGTCAGAGAAAAACTCTGGTAACAATCTGCACTCTCTTCCTCTCCAGGGTGACCAGAAAGCCTCCCATCCCATCTGAAGGTGCTCTAAAGTGGTAGAGTCACCACTGGCCCATGTTCCTAAGTAACTTTTGGAAGCAGAACCTTTTGCTGATGATATGCTACAGAATGAGTGGACAACAACTTATTTAGATTAAACCTCTGGGACTTAAGGATTAACCTGTTGTATAAGGTAGTTTATCCCCACTAACACATGGATAGAGACAACATCCTGTGAAAGGCAGAACACACAGTTGGAAGAATGTGGGTCTCTAGCACTGCAGATCTTCTGCATAAGTTTTGATTCTCTTCTATAGTTAGGCAAGAGAGAAATAAACATCTCCTTTGTTTAAGTTCCTGCCTATGACCCTTATATATGAAGTTCCACAGTATTCCAAGGGTCATTTACCACATGTGAATTTAAATTCCCTTCATCCATGTTTTCTAAAATAAGAATTATAATTGTACATAATAAAATAATAACTGTTAGGACCTTTCAAAGCCACCATTTTGAAATCTCCTTTGAATAATAGTCAGAAAAAGGTCTTATGCAAGATTGCTGTATATTAAAACATGTATGGCTTTGAACCTTTATTGCCTCTTTCACCTAGCAATGAACTTTTATTGAACTATGACTACATTCTGGGAATTACACTAAGTAATATATGCACGTGATTTTATTTACTCTTTACAAAACTATGCAGTAGATAGTGTAGTTATAACCCCCATTTTAGGTGTATATATATATGAAGAAACTGAAGTATACAGAGGAAAGGAACTTGCTGAAAATCACATAGATAATAAATGACCAAAAAAAGATGCAAACCAAATTCTTAATGATTCCAGAACCTAATCTATATTTGTGTTCATGATTCCTGTTCATGGTGAGACATGTGCACTCATGGTAAAAAAAAAAAACAAAACAAACAAACAAAAAAAAACAAAAAACAAAACCCAACTTTGTTGCTAATTTTATATTTATTTTTTCTCTCTTCTTTTCTCCCTCCCGCCTTCCTTTCTTCATTTCCTCCCTTCCTTCCTTCCTCCTTTCATTCTTTTTTTCCTTCCTTCCCTCCCTCCCTTTCATCCTTTTTTCTCCTCCCTTTCCTTCCTTTCTTTCCTGTGTTCTTGTGTCCTTTTGATCTTTCTTTGGTTTTTTCTTCTTTTAAGAATGGAATGCACTCTGTATTCAAGATTAGATGTCTGTAGGATTGCTGTGTTTGTCTTTCACTGTATGACAATAAATCTGTATGAGAAATCATGAGCTTCCTCGGCTTGCATCAAATCTCCCATGACTCCTGTAGCCATAATTTTATACCCAGGAAATTACTTTTGAAAACAGCAAATTCATTCTGGAGGATTGTTGTGCCGACAGTTCCAAGGGTGAGATCAATCTCCTTTTTATTGTCCCTTTCTCTCCATTTAGTAAAGGTGACTGTGTTGCTCTTTGCATCCAAAATGGCTAGACAGGCCATCCCTCAGTGTACAGAAAGCAGCCTGCAATTGGGCTAGGGACTTGTTTCTAGGTAGGCTCACAGAGCGAGTGTGAAGCTTACGTCAATGTGAGAAGAAAAACTATTGTCACTGTCACTTCTAATATAATTGTTATATGTTAAAATGTGAAATAAAAGGTAACTGCTAGAGCTACAGAAATAAAAGCATAATCTTGAAAAGGTATTTCAAGACTGAGAAATAAACAAGAGAACACACATGATTAAAGCTTGATAGAGATCTCTACCGTGTACTGTAGTAACAAAAATGAGTTGTGGAACTGAATGGAGTCAGAAAGCAGAGGGTAAGGGGTTGGGGAGGCTCTGGGAGGAAGTGGTCATTGCTCTGAATCTTAAATAATGAGTGGTAGTTAGCAAGAGAGATAATAATAGTAATAATAGGTTGGGATGTATGGAACTACTGACATGCAATCATTTTTTAAATTATATAAATGACAGTTTCACATGGTTTACCCTAATCTAACCTATCCTTTTCACGGATCTAAGGTTCAATAATCATTCATTCCTATAGTTCTCAGAACAATCATAGCAGCTAAATCCTACTGTTTTACAATCATAGAAGCTAAATCCGGCTGTAGGAAGGTAAAGTATAGGTTTCAATATCAAAAAACGATTAAAAGAAAAGTCAGAATTCAAATCCACACCTTTTTTCCCCAGAAGGCATTTTCTTAATAGCACTGATTTGCTGCAACCACAGTAAGGGACATTCCGTTCCTCTTTAAAAGTGGATGATTCTGTTTACACACATCCACATCTAAGTCTTATAAACCCCAACATCCATGCTAGTCTAGAGCTCTCCTAAATAATAGAAAAGGAGTCTGCTTATCTAAAATATCTATTCTCAGAGAAGTGTTTACCTCTTGATGTCCTCTGGATTATAACATCAGCAAAGAAACATTATTAAGACATTAAAATTTCTAATATATAGTGAAAAATTTTATTAAATTCTTTTTTAATGTTTATTCATTTTTTGAGAGAGAGAGAGAGACAGAGTGTGAGTGGGGGAGGGGCAGAGAGAGAGGGAGACACAGAATCTGAAACAGGTTCCAGGCTCTGAGCTGTCAGCACAAAGCCCAATGCAGGGTTTGAACCCATAACCTGTGAGATCATAACCTGAGCGAAGTTGAATGCTCGACCGACTAAGCCACCTAGAAGTCCCTTACTAAATTCTTAAAAGTTAAAAAAATTAAAAATCAAAATGTAATTAGCATAGACGTGGTATTAGTTTCAAGTGTATAACATTATAATTCTATAAATGCATACACTGAAGAATGATCACTATAGGAAGTCTTGTTAACATTTGTCACAACAGCATATAATTACAAAAATTTTTTTATTGTGATGAAAACTTTCAAAATCTACTGTCTCAACAACCTCCAAATACAAAATGCAGTAATAGCAACCACATCAGGACTGTACACTATACCCCCAGGGCTCATGGATTTTATAAGTGGAAATTTGTACCTCCGGTGTTTTTTCCCCAAATTAAATATATCTGTCTTAAAGACTTAAGAGTGTGTAAGTTTCTGTTTGATATCTTCAGTGTGTCTCAGATAGGCAGAAACATTCCAGTGTGAAACTCTTTAGTCAAATGATGCCAAATTTTACTTTTTGTTTCAGACTTTTAAATACAAAATATATTTATAGCTTAAAAATTCACCAGAAGTGATAGCTAATATTTCATAAACAAGGTTGAAAGCCAACTTACTAAAATTTAATATTGGATTCATTTACTTTTATTGTAAGCCTAAACAATTTTAAATTAAGAAGGAAAGTTCAATAAATTTACACATTTCAGCCACTAAACTCAAACCTGTGTGTAATCAGGGTAAAATCACAACATTGCACTGTGACTGGTTATAGTATTCATATCATACAGTTATTCATAGGTAATTGCAATTGTCATATTCATATCTAAAAATTAAGGGAATAAATATTAATAGAAAAGATTAACAGTAGGGGGATTTTAATTATTTTTTGGTATCATCATCATCATCATCATCATCATCATCATCAGTTAGCTAAGGAAAATGGCTGGCTTGCTAAATTTGGAGTAAAATTAATAGATATTTCCTGTGCCCCTGAAACCTCTTTTCAATATCAATAATTTACCAGCCTTACTGAAGACCTCCTCAGGACTTCATCAATTTGTGTAACTTGTACGTAGTGTCTGTATATTTGCTTATCTTCATATTTGTCCACGATAGACTCTCCACACCTCCAAACTTTGTTGAAGCTTCTTACTCTCATTGCTCCTTCCTGAGAAAGGGAAGCTAGGACCTTGTTCAGCCAGTATTAGTGGTAAAAGATCTTGAACTATTTGCCTCCACACAACCAAATACCCTTATTCTAGTACACACTTCTAGAGTGAAAAATGAGTGTGTTTCCCAAGTCAGGAGTATCTTCTCTTACCATTTTCTTCTCATTGCAGGATTAGGTTTCCCAAAAATTCCTCCCAGAGGTTAAAGGAAATCATGGGCTGGGCTGAAGGGGTTGGTGTCACCTACTCAGTAAACCCAGCTGGGTAAATAGCACCTCTTCATGATGAGCATGGCTGTGAAGGTCTTGTGCCTAGCCATCTCACAAGGGATTGAACGAGCTCAAGTTTATTCTTCATCCTGGTCTCAGGACTGTTACCAATTTTTCTCTTCGCCTCATTCATGCTCCTACTTTGTGGCAGGAGCTGTGCCGAATCAGGTATGCTCTGGTGATTGGAGAATCCTGGGTACTTACTGAATGCTGCAGTTAGTATTGCCACCCACCCAAAGGTCCATTTTGTTTAGATGAAGGAAACGAAGTCACCCCCTCACTGCTGTTTCCTACAAATGAGATAAGTCCTACTAGAGGTTCCTGAGGCCAACAAAAAAGATGCTCTGTAGAGATGTTTCTAAGGTAAGGTTTTACCTTTTTCAACTCCTTTTACATGCCCTGCTTATTTATAGTGGATTTTAAGAGCTTAACATATGTTCAGAATAATTAAGAGGCCTTTCTTACCAGGATAGGATAAAGGAGAGAAATCTGTGGCATTCTTACCTACAGAAATGTCAATGATTTAGGTCTTTGGTAATGTTTAAATTTCAGGTGTTTGAAAAAACTTGGATTATGCCTCAAAAAATCAGGTTATAATTTGGGGAAAAGCAAGTAGATGGTGTTCAGATAGGGAGCATGAATGTTACAAGTTATTTTTTTGCCTCTCCTTTCCATGTAGTTGAGATTACTACTCTCCTTTGAATTTGTTTCCTGGCTCAGAATTTGGAACTCTGCCTCAGGGACCTGCTATTAGACTGAGGAAGTTCTCTCCTTTAACCAAAGAGAACACATGTGACACAAAGTCAACTCAGTGAACAAACAATTAAAAAAGTGAAAACACGAAAGTTTGAGCCAAAAGACAAAGGTTTGTTTAGCTGTTACCATTTAGTAAATTGGATAGATAGATAGATAGATAGATAGATAGATAGATAGATAGATAGATAGACAGATGATTGATAGATGACAGATACATAGATAGATAGATAGATAGCAATCATAACAAAACATATATCATTTTTTTATCCTAAAGTTTCTCATCTACATAAAATGGGAATAAAATACTTGCCTTTCCAACATCACCTCATTTTCATGGCACTTCAATACATAATGAACATTATATATATCTGAAAAAACAAATTGCATTTCGAGTGAAGTATGACCATAACAGTGTGTGTAGGAAAATTAGTAGTTAAGTGCATGTACTTGGAAATCAGACAGATTTTGCTACTTATTATCTGAGCTATTCATTAATTTCTTTAACCTTAAAAAACTCACTTTCCTCATTAGAAAAAGGATGATAATCATTCCTCATATGATATTTCTGTGACATACTGTTTATTAATAGTCTTAACATAAAGCCCGGCATAGTATAAGCACTTAGAAAATGGCAACTGGCATTTTTCTTCTTCTAGAGAAATGCACATATATTGCACCTTGGTAGAATGATTTTTGATATGACTAAAGCCCCATATATTTTAAATATTATGCCAACATTAAACCAGAAAGCCTCTGTATGTTGGAGAGGTACAGCATCCTTGGGATGCAAAATCCTAAATCAAGCCAATGATGCATAAAATTATTACTATCCTGTGATATTATTTATCATACTACTGCATTCTCAGTCAAGTAGAGGTGATGAAACATGGCAGACTATGGTTTTATAATCTATCTCATCATTGCATGTTTGCTCCATTTACGTAGTGTTAGACAAAGGACAGCCTGGAACACAAGAGCTTGTTTGTTCCGGATGGTGAGAGATTAGTTGGTTCTTGCATTTTTCAGCTTCTTTTTGTCTTTGGAGAAGACTTTTGCCATGCAACCAGATTTTTTTTGTCTTAACATCAAAAATTATACAGTTTATGGGCTATAAATCTATAAATCAGGCTTCCTTAATGGGTATAGGCTAATTATCACCACTCTAAATGACAGTGTTAATAAAAATGCAAATATAGACATTCACCACAAGCAACTTGTTCAATCCATTTTAACGTGTTTCTTGTTCAATTCTTGGGGTCATTACTTACATATGTTCATGTCCTTTATTTATATTCAGCTAAATTTTTAAAAAATTATATTTCATTTTAAAGTTTTCTTCAGGTAATGAAATATTTTTCATTAATAGAAAAGCTTGCTAGTTTGGGAAGGGGAAATGTGTACTTGTTATCATTTTTATAATTTATTTGTCTGAGAAAATAAGTAATCTAAGATTTCTTCATTTCAAAGAATCCTAAAAGAATTGTTCAATTATTTCAACATTAATTTACATCCAAACTTATTTTTCAGGTAGGTCTACCTGAATCTTTTTTTAAAAAGTCACTTAGAAGAACAAAAATTGAACTTTCTCCAATATGGTGTTCTTAGAACTCCGTATTTGTTGCGATCCTTATTACAATTTTAATTACTTGTTCTATGGTTGCCTTACGCATCAGGCCAAAGACTATTTCCATTTTGTTTCCTGGTATATCCTCCAATTTTCTAACATAGTGACTGAATATAGGAGGAGCTAATACATATTTGTAACTGAATGAAAGAATAAATTGAAGATATAGTTTCAATTGTAAATATTTATCCTATTCATTAAACAGAATGGCATCTTTAAAAGCTTAATATGCTTTTCCTCTTCTATTTTTCCACAGAAGGCTCTTGCTCCTATTTCACCAGAGGTATCCAATGCCTGAGGGCCAACTAGAATTGTCATAGTCAGAATGCACAGAGGGGGAGAACAGTGATCAGCTGTTAACTTGGAAGAAATAAAGTGTGTGTGTGTGTGTGTCTATGTGTGTGTGTGTGTGTGTGTACACGTGCATGCAAGATAACAACTTCAAATGAGAAGCTTTGTGTACAGACGCAAATGATTTCTCAAATTTTATTTTTATGTCAAAAACATCAGGCCTCTAAAGAGATCTCAATGAAGACAGGGCTCAAAATGATACAGAAGGAAATTCTTATCCACTGGAGGAAAAGAATGAGCACTTTTAAAACCTCCAGAGGAAGAAGACAGGACAGAGAAAGGAGAGAATAAGAAGTCAGATGACAGAAAGTCCTGATTCTTCCTCTACTTCCCATTTGGGGTTGAGCTTCACGGGGAATAATAGAAAGAACACAGATAAGTGGGGGGTGAAAGAGAGTACAAAGCAGAAAATTTCTTTTAGCCTGCTTGAGTCCACCTATCTTCAGTGTAGACCACTACTGAAGGTGCTCTCGCGCCTTCATGGACATTATGGGGGAGGAAGGGAAGCATGTTCCAGATGCAAAGAGGGTCTACACTGGACTCCACCGTCACTTGGCTCCTTGAAGAATGCAAGGTAGACTTCTTTCTTGCTCTTTTCAGCGGAACCAGAAAAATAGGGTGGTTCTATCTTGTCTGCCATTGTAATGAAGGGAAACGGACATCATGAAGATGACAGCCCAGCCAGAAAGGGTATGAGTGCCAATGATCTCTGTGCTGGGACTACCATCAATGCTGTGAGGGCAGGTGACGGGACCCTGATAATTCAAAGATCTGTTCTCTGAAGTTGCATCACAGATGTCTACAGTAATGTATTTGCTCAGCAACTGCATACGAGAAGATACATTTCCTGGGGAATCCAGATTGGAGGACGGCTGGCCAGGTAGCCCCATCCCTGCTGCCGTGTGATCACCTATGTGCTCTCTGACACCCAGTAGTCTTTCTAGGTAAATGGAAAGAAGAAAAGTTACCCAGTTGACAGGAGAGAATTATCCCTGGTAGGCAGTTACCTTTGAATTGACTGAATATTTGCCCCCTAAGAGATCGTTTTATATTGAAAGAGGTTGTTTATATTCAGAAGAGACTATACTTCGTTTTCTTGGCAAGTGAACCACATCTTCCTCTTACCTTCTCTTACCTGGACTTGAAAATAAGGAAACAGATGGACTCTGTTTTGTCCCATGACTAATGGTTGACATAAATTTCTTCTGTAAGTCTTTAGAATAATTTGATATAAAATACATTATTCTCACTTTGTGGATGTGGCAAATAATGTATAAAGGCCTAATCTATTAGATAATGTAGTCAGATTTCAAACACAGTTTGATTTTCTCTTAAAGCAGCCCTTGTAAATGTCATGACCCACTAGTTAACTCCTAAAGCAATAAACTTGTCAAGATCTCTCATATAGTTTATTATTCAAACAGCCATTGATAAGCATTTGGTAGCCCCTTCTTGCTTAACATAATAATAATTATTATTGCGATGATTATTGTTATTATTCTGTAACACTATGTAAGTATCTCACTAAGCAAAATTTGCATCCTCATATTATTACTAAATGTGACGTTTTTCTTCCACCAGTGAAGTTTTGTAACTGTGTGCACTTCTTGTTTTAAGAGCACCCACAGGCATTATGTGGAGAACCCCCTTACCTTACCATGGTTTGCTGTGACTCATGTAAATATCAGTATTCAACTAGAGATCTTTCATGGTTAGTGTTTTTGGTTTAAAAACTACAAAAGTCACGGGGGCCTGGTGGCTCAGTTGGTTAAGCGTCTGACTTCAGCTAGGTCGCCATCTTGTGGTCTATGGGTTCAAGCCCCGCGTCAGGCTCTGTGATAATGGCTCAGAGCCTGGAGCCTACTTCGGATTCTGTGTCTCCCTCTTTCTCTTCCCCTCCCCTGATTGTACTCTGTCTCTGTCTCTTTCTCAAACATAAGTAAATATTTAAAACATTTTTTAAAAACTACAGAAATCAAATCATATTAAGTTAAACAGAAAAGAGGATTTATTCGAAGTATGTCCAGAGGTTTGTAGAACTGATAAAATGTTTCAAATCAGAAGGGCCACAGATAAGGCAGATCAGCGGTGCAAGTTGATACAGGTCAGGCATAGGACACTAGCCAATACTGGATACTTTAGTAAAGGACACACTTCTAATTAACTGTGGAAAGGCTCTGACTCTTAACTGTTATTTCATGTCTGTATTAGTCAAGTAGGGCTGTTAGAATATAATACCATAGATTGGGTCAACTGAAAAAAACAGAAATTGATTTTCTCACAGTTCCAGAGGCTGGAAGTCCAAGATAGAGCACTGGCAGCGTTGATTTCTTTTGAGAGTTCAGTTCTTCATGGCCTGCAGTTGGCTGCCTTCTCACTGTGCCCTCACTTGCCTTTCCTCTATGCATGTGAGGAAAAAGGCATGGGCATCGCTACTGTCTCTCAGTTTGTTCACATCTCTTCATCTGATTTGATTAAGACCCACCTTAAAGTCCTCAGTTTAACTTAATCATCTCTTTAAAGGCTCTCACATTCTGAGGTGCTAAGGATTAGGAGGTCATCAGATGAATTTGAGGGGATACATTTCAGTGCAAACACTGTCATAAGATCCAAAGTTCTGAGTAGGATGTTTAACCTATATGTAGATTTATTTATTTATTTATTTAGCTTGTGTCGGGTTTGGTTGCATTCTTAAATGTTTTTGGAGAAATTAATCTAAAGCATCTATATATTACAATTACATTTTGGAACCAATAATAGGTATATTTTTTCTTTTTTTGAATTAAGTATAAAAATGATTTTTATTTTATTGCTATATAATAGGTCACCTTAAAAAACTGGCTTAAAGGGTCTCCTGGGTGACTCAGTCGGTTAAACGTTCGGCTTCGGCTTGGGTCATGACCTCATGGTTCGGTTCGTGAGTTCGAGCCTCACATCAGGCTCTGTGCTGACAGCTCAGAGCCTGAAGCTTGCTTCAGATTCTATGTTTCTCTCTCTCTCTGCCCTGCCCTCACTCATGCTCTGTCTCTCTCAAAAAACAAACAAACAAAAACCTAATAAAAATTTATTACTATCTTTTAAGGTTCTATACGTTGATTGAATTTACCTGATTAGTTCTCATTCAGAGTTCAGATGTGGTTTGAGTCCAAAGCCATGGGCTTGTACTGGAGTCACATCTGAAGGTATAACTGGGCTCGATGTCCAGATGGCTTCTTCACTCACATGTCTGGCACGGCACCTGAGCAGGAATGGCTGGAATAGCTGGAGACTGGCTAGCATGTCTTTCTTTCCGTATTGCCTCTCCACATGACTAGCTTTGGCTTTCCCACAGGATGGCTGTTCAGGATAGCTGAACCTCAGAGAAGGTCACCGGCCTCACCCAGTCTGCTTTCCAAGATGCCCAGATAGACACTGCAAGTCTTCTTATGAGCATGCCTTCGAAAGCACTATCACCACATTCTATTTGTTACATGGGACAAGCCCAAATTCAACTCCAGAGGGGACTAAACCAGAGCGTGGCTATCAGAAGCATGGTTCAGTGGGAGAACATTTTGGATATGAACCACAACAATTATTTTATAATGGGATTAACAACAATGACTGCAATTAGATGGAGATAAGGAGAAATTTTCAACTATTCCCTTAAAAATGTATTAGCAAGTACAGAATTTACAGTGACATACATAAATTTTACCTAGTTGTTCAAGTAAAACTGAGTAGAAAAGTCTCTTAAATTTTCTTTGTTGATAATGCCAATATCCTGTATAATCATTTGCACACTGAATGCATGTAACTAAAGTACTCCCTTGTAAGCATTTAACATAAGAGGGAGTCAGCAGCCACTAGGGAGTTGTCCTAGAAGCCCTTTCTACCCAATAGGAAATGACAATAAACAATACATAACCATTAGCAGAAAAAAACAAAATGTAATAGTTATTGTATAAGACTTCTTAAAATGAATTGCCTCATCATATCCTCACTGCAGCCTTTTTGAAGAGCTATTATTATTCTCCTTGTACTGGTGAGGAAACAGATGAGAGGAGAAACTGAGTAACTCTTTCTAGTTAACATAGCTGGTAAGGCCAGACCTGAGATTTAATCAGTATTTGATGACACTATATTTTTAACTATGTATCAGCTCTAGGAATCTTTAAGGTAAATTTAAGCACGTTCTAATCAAGCTACCTTTTTGGAATTAGGTGAATGACCCATATAATAAAAAGTCCATAGCGGTAAGAGGAACTGACAGCTCTACTAAGAGACTGTCACCTGCCTTGCCAGTCATTGTCAAGGGAAGAAGAACCTTGTATTGAGGGTGACTTTACAGACACTTGGAGCCAAGAGGTGGCAAGCCTCTGAAGCACACTAAAGTTGAATGCTAACTCTTTTTTCTCTATAGACAACGAAGGCATTTCATCCTTTGGATAGTAAACAGGTAGACAGTAGAATAGTTACAATATTGCTGTAATAGTCTTTGTAGAGTCACAGCATCACATTTTCTCTTACCATTAGTGTTTTGACAAGCATTTCATTGTTGTGATATTAGTGATCAATACAGGTGTTTACAGGTTGATGTAGTGTTTGCTGATCATGGTGAAGACTATTAAAGGCAAATAATAAAGAGTTAGCAAGCAAAACCACTCAATACTATGGATACTTCACAAATTACATATCTAGCAGGCAACTTCAGTATTTAATATTAAAAACAAATCAGAAATTATCTCAAATATAATTTGAAACAAATATAATTTAAAATATTTTCTCAAGTATTAAACACAAGGCCCTAGGCTAAGTTTATATTGTCAATTTAATGTTTTATTTTTCTAGAAAGATAGAATCAAACTTTTAAAAAAAATATTTTCATTTATTTTTGAGAGAGAGAAACAGACAGAGTGCAAGTTGGAGAGGGGCAGAGAGAGAGGGAGACACAGAAACTGAAGCAGGCTCCAGGCTCTGTGCTGATAGCGGGGCTGGAACCCATGAGCCATGAGACCATGACCTGAGCCAAAGTCAGACACTTAATCGACTGAGCCACCCAGGCACCCCTAGAATCAAACTTTTGAAGAAGAGGTATTTAATTACATTCTTATGGTTTTGAAAAACCTTACTTTGAATCTGTGAATATAGGTGATATCTGAAAGCATAAAGCAGACACCTTTTTTAATGGGATGGTAACTCAGAGAATGCATGGGTTACTTAGTAGAGTCTATTTGGGGCAATATGATTAAACACGAAATTTCCTCCCAACCCAGAAAACCTGTCCACAAAGGAAGAAGAAAAAGAAGTCAGTTTTGTTATTGAGTAAGCAGTAAGCTGCAGTATAATGTACACCTCAGCATTCTGCTGATAGACTGCAGAGAGAGATGTCAATCTTACCTTTTTATAGAGCCAGACAGATACAACCTGTTACACACACTTTCCCCAAACCAACACTGACCAGTGTTCAAGTAAGAGGACTTGACAGAACCATTTGGCACACATAGTTCATCCTAAATTCACCTGGTAATTGAGGTGGCCATGAGGGTTAGTTAGTTAGTTGACTTTATCCAAAGGAAAATAAATGTTTCATGCCTTTCTGACAGGAGGTTGTTTGGGAGTCCGGCATCTGTTGCAGCTAGGGTCTTAATCTCCCACAGAAACTGCTAGATATGGACACAGGCTTTCTTGATGATTGTATTTCAGAGATGGTTCCTGGGCCGTGGGGAAAGACATTCTGGTTCTTAAAGTTGGCAAGAGGCTTATGTAGCTTTTAAAAATATCTAGGGACACCTGGGTGGCTCAGTCGGTTAAGTGTCTGACTTTGGCTCAGGTCATGATCTCATGGCTCTGTGCTGACAGCTCTGTGCTGACAGCTCAGAGCCTGGAGCCTGCTTCAGATTCTGTGTCTTCCTCTCTCTCTCTCTCCTTTCCCCACTCATACTCTATGTCTCTGTCTCTGAAAAATGAATAAACCTCAAAAATATTTAAAAATATATCTACATGCAGGGGTGCCTGGGTGGCTAAGTCAGTTGAGAGTCCGATTTTGGCTCACGTCACGATCTCCCGGTTCATGAGTTCAATTCCCACATCAGGCTCTGTGCTGACACCTCAGAGCCTGGAGACTGCTTCAGATTCTGTGACTCTCTGTCCCTTCTCCACTCATGCTCTGTCTCTCAAAAATAAATTAAAAACGTTAAAAAAATTTTAAATATCTATATACATTTCAAAGAAATAGGGAAATAATTTATGAGTCTTTTGAATTAAATGTTTTTTAAAAAGGGTACATGGAAGGGAGATGAGTTCCTTTCTTTAATTTTATCAGGGAGAATTAAATCTCTTAATTTTAATTTTTATCGGTCCTGTAAACAGTGAATCAATTTATGAAAGAAGACCACCATTAGGATTCTATGAGAATCAGGAGTACTAGAAATTATCCATATTTTCAGAAGAACATATTTGAGGGGTGCCTGGGTGACTCAGTGAGTTAAGTGTCCAACTCTTGATTTCATATCAGGTCATGATCCCAGGGTCATGGGATCAAGCCCCAGAGTCAGACTCTATGCTAAGCATGGAACCTGCTTGAGATTTTTTCTCTCTCTCTCTCCCTCTCCTTCTGCCCCTTCTTCACTCGTTCTCTCTCTCTTTCTCTCTCTCAAAAAACAAACCAAAGAAACCATACTGACTTTTTAGATTTCATAATTGAAAAATGATACTAGTTTCAAATTTAAAAGCATATAAATAGAAAAGTCCTTGGAATTTAATTTAAAGTATATTCTGAAATTAATATGCAAAATATTAAGGTATTTATGTGATGTTATTATTTTTTAAATGCTTATCATTTTTAGTCTAACCCCTGACCTTTTAAGATAGAAATATTCATTTTATCCAGTATCTAAATAAGTCACTGTGAAAATGATTCTCCTTTGAGTTATGCTGTTATTCATAACTTCCTTTTATGAGACCTCTATAAGTGCAATTTTATTAAGATATATTAAGTAATTCTCATTGCTTAATATAGAAAAAAGAACAATATTCCATTTTTTTGTTTTGCTCTTTTTATTTCATGATGTCTTCAATTACCCCATGTGGCTGTTTTCTTTTTTTTTTTAAGTAAATACTTTAATGACATCATGAGACTTCTTTCAATAGCTAAATGAATAAAGAACAATACAATTGTGTGAAGCTTCAATATTGGGAGTTTGTCCATGGTCTCTTCATAGTGAAGGGAGTTAATCCTATATACTGGTTTTTCATGCAAAAAATGTGATTTAAATAATTACTTCAGCAAAATGACAATTAGTAAGTCTGAAATTTTGAAGTGATAACAGAGTGCCTGTGTCGTTACTTTGCACTCAGTGATCAGGAAGACCCCTCTGTGGAAGTGAACGTTTAAGGTAAGGTTATTAGTGGATAAATCAGGGTGAAGAATGTTGATTTGGTTTCCTTAGGTTGATGGTATGGAATGTCTGTTATATTCTCAAACCTAGAAGAATTTTTAAAATGCCTGTACTGATTGAATAGTGTTTCCCTCAAATTCATGTCCACCCTGAACCTCAGAATGTGACCCTGTGCGGAAATAGTCTTCAAGTTTTAGTTAACAGGAGGTCATACTGGATTAAGGTGGGGGGGGGGTGCAGTCCTAATCCAATGACTGGTGTCTACTGAAAGAGAAAGCAGAGACCTCCAGACTGGAGAAGAACCTATAAAGAGATTGGGGTAAAGCATCTAACACCAGGGAACACCAATGATTGCAGGCAAATTGCCAATGGCTTAGAGAGATGCATCGAATGGATTCTCCCTTAGAGCCTCCAGAAAGAACCAATCCTGTTGACATCTTTTTATTTTTTTAATGTTTATTTATTTTTGAGAGAGACAGCATGAACAGAGGAAAGGGGAAGAGAGAGAGAGACACAGAATCTGAAGCAGGCTCCAGGCTCAGAGCCTGATGCGGGGCTCCAACTCATGAACAGCAAGATCATGACCTGATCTGAAGTCGGACACTTAACCGACTGAGCTACCCAGGCGCCCCCCAATCCTGTTGACATCTTGATCTCAGGCTTCTGAATTACAGAACTGTGAGAGAATAAGTTTCTGTTGTTTTCAACTGCCCAGTTTGCTGTGATTTCTTACCGCAGCCCCAGGAAATGAACACAGTGTGTTATCCAGATGTTGATAAATTTTCCTGGGAAGTGCCACATCAGAAATATTTTAGGCTTTATGGATCACATAAAATCACTGTTGCTTGTTCTTCTTTGTTTTATTTTTATAATCTTTTAAATGTAAAGCCTATTCTTAGCTCTGTAAGCCACACCCAAATAGGCCCCAGGCTGGGTTTGACCCAGGGGCTCCAATTTTCATCCTCTACCTTATACCTTCTTTATTCTCTCTCCTACCTTATTCTCTCAATCTATTGCTTGATAAGAAGAAGAGATCACATGGTCAAATATAAGAATAAAATTGATGTGGTTTGAAGTGGGGTTTGGGAGCCAAAGGCCAAAAAATAATTTTTGAGATTTTGGTGCAAAAAGGGTGTTGTTGTTTGTTTGTTTGTTTTTTTACAAATAGTTTATTGTCAAATTAGTTTCCACATAACACTCAGTGCTCATCCCCACAAGTGTCCTCCTCCATGCCCATCCCCCCCTCCCACCCACATCCATCAGTCCTCAGTTTTTGTCAGCATTCAAGAGTCTCTCATGGTTTGCCTCTCTCCCTTTCCCCCACCATTTACCCCCTTCTTCTCCCCCTTGTTCCTCCATCAAGTTCCTCCTAATCCTCCTATACGTGCAAACATATGATATTTGTCCTTCTCTGCCTGACTTATTTCGCTCAGCATAACACCCTCAGGGTCCATCCATGTTGCTACACATGGCCAGATTTCATTGTTTCTCATTGCCATGTAGTATTCCATGGTATAGATAAACCACATCTTCTTGATCCATTCATCTGTTGATGGACACTTAGGCTCTTTCCATGTTTTAGCTATTGTGGAGAGTGCTGCTATGAACATTGGGGTACATGTGCTCCTATGCTTCAGCATTTCTGTATCCCTTGGGTAAATTCCTAGCAGTGCTATTGCTGGGTCCTAGGGGAGTTCTATTGTTAGTTTCCTGAGGAACCTCCACACCGTTTTCCAGAGGGGCTGTACCAGTTTACATTCCCACCAACAGTGGAAGAGGGTGCCCGTTTCTCCACATCCTCGCCAGCATCTAGAGTTCTCTGATTTGCTCATTTTAGCCACTCTGACTGGCATGAGGTGGTATCTCAGTGTGGTTTTGATTTGTATTTCCCTGATGAGGAGGGATGCTGAGCATCGTTTCATGTGTCTGTTGGCCATCTGGATGTCCTCTTTGGAGAAGTGTCTGTTCATATCTTCTGCCCATTTCTTCACTGGGTTGTTTGTTTTTCGGGCGTGTAGTTTGGTGAGTTCCTTATAGATTCTGGATATTAACCCTTTATCTGATATGTCATTTGCAACTATCTTTTCCCATTCCGTTGGTTGCCTATTAATTTTCTGGGTTGTTTCCTTGGCTGTGCACAAGCTTTTAATCTTGATGAGGTCCCATTCACAATTGCACAAAAAACCATAAAATACCTCGGAATAAACCTAACCATGGATACAAAAGATCTGCATGATGAAAACTATAGAAAACTTATGAAGGAAATTGAAGAAGACACAAAGAAATGGAAAAACATTCTGCGCTCTTGGATAGGAAGAATAAATATAGTTAAGATGTCATTACTACCTAAAGCACTCTACACATTCAATGCAATTCCCATCAAAATTGCACCAGCATACTTCTCAAAACTAGAACAAACTATCCAAAAATTTGTATGGAACCACAAAAGACCCCGAATAGCCAAAGTAATACTGAAAAATAAAACCAAAATGGGAGGTATCACCATCCCAGACTTTAGCCTCTACTACAAAGCTGTCATCATCAAGACAGTATGGTATTGGCACAAAAATAGATACATAGACCAATGGAATAGAATTGAGAACTCAGAAGTGGACCCAAAAGTATACAGCCAACTAATCTTTGACAAAGCAGGAAAGATTATCCAATGGAAAAAAGACAGCCTTTTTAACAGATGGTGTTGGGAGAATTGGACAGCAACATGCAGAAGAATGAAACTAGATCATTTTCTCACACCATGCACAAAAATAAACTCAAAATGGATAAATGACCTGAACGTGAGACAGGAAACTATCAAAAAGGGTGTTTTTATTAAAGCGCCTGGACAGGACGTGTGGGCCAAAAGTGCTGCACTGGGGTTGTGAGGACTGACTGACTATATAAGATTTTCTATCCTATGGAGGGCACAGTGATGTTAGGGCCTTGGGAAATTAAGTCCATCAGTTCTGGAAGCCTGACTATTGATAAGATTGTTTTTTTCTTGTAAATCAGTAAAAAGTTTGCAAACTAATGGAGATTCTTGTCCTGCATGACTATTATCTCTATCAATTGATCATTTGTTTTTCCTCTTCCTTTGTTCTTGGGCAGCCAGGAATGCCTGAGGAATGTCATACACACCTACCTGGGAGACAGGGTGTTGTGGGGTGTTGGCTTTTTCTTTGCCTCCAGCTTTACTTCTGCTTTCCCATCAAAAACAAGTCTGTTAAGAGGTGAGGTAGAAGGGAGGGGTGAATATAAACAAAGATGAGCTTAAACTCCTTCACCCAGTGAATGTTTTGTTGGATTTCTTTTTTCCCCCTCACATTTATAGTAAACTTCAGTGCAATGCCTGGTAAGAATTAAAGCTTAAAGAATGGAAGCTGTTGCTAATTATGTTTCTCAACTTGAGGCATAAAGCATTATGAGCATTGGTTCAGAATGAAAGAAGTTTGATTTGTTACAATGATCAGAGTACAGTCATATTTGGATCATTTCCATTATCATCTCTTTGTTTTGCTCTTATATACTGCATACCTCTGTTCAGTGTTTGATTGGACAATTCAGCTGCTCAGCTCAGTTACAGAAGATATGAAATGGGTGACAGTATTGTTTCTGGGATGGCTTAATGAGATAAAATTAATTTAAGCAAGGCATCAACCCTTTAAGAGATTTTATTGGTTGTGTTAGGGCTTATTTTTGTTGGTGTTTCATTTTGTGGGGGTGAGGGTGGTTTCAAGTAGTCATTCATAAAGCCTTGAAGATCTGAATTCGATACCTCATTATTCCCAAGTAAAAGCATTGAATTGATAAGTAAAAGTTGAAGTGGTCCTGAAATATAAAGCCTTGTTATATCTTGAAGAAGATATCAATGGACCTAGATGACATTGAGATTGACAGAGATTACTGATTTCCTATCTTTAGAGTAACTCAATAAACCATGTTGCCTCTGGTCAGTTCCTGAAGGACAGAATCTATGAATAAAATGAGCCATCTTTCCACTGTGTGCTGCTTTATCAGAAGTAGGGTAAATATATTAATTTGGAACTAACTCTCCCTTTTGGAAGGTTGACTTTACTAGGCTTGCCCTTTCTTAACTCTCCTTGCCTAACTATCAAGGTTATACTGTATGTGGACCAAAGGAAAAAGCTTGCCAAGAATAATTCCTCATGTAGTTTGCATGATACACCATGACCAGATTACACATGAAACTAGCTTAGAATATGAAGCAGTGTGATTTTTGTTCTGTGCTTCCTTTCTGGATATCTCTGTCCAGATCTTGTGGCTACTTTTCCCGTTAATTATGTTTGGCCAGCTTCTTAACGCTGGAATGATTAACGGAAAAGATTAGATCAGTTTTCATAAACTTTGAAAACAAACTTTTTTGAAGTTAAGAGATTTAAATTCAGAATTTCCTTCTTATCATTTCATCTTTTCCTCATTTTTTGCTTCACTGGTTGCTTACTAGTTAAAGGATTAGAGTAATGGAATTGGTAAAACTAGATTTCTTGTAGAAGTTATAGAAAAAAATGTTTTCTCAATAGCAGTGATAAATGTTTGAACTAAACCACGTCTCCAAGATTCTTTTGAGATTTCCTTCTTTCCTATTACGTTAAAAGCATTCTGCAATGCCATTGAGCATGGAGAATATAACCACAGTTCAAAATAGTTACATATCAATACCAGCAATTTATTTGAAAGTTTCTTTCAAAGTCTGCTTTTCATTAGTTTCAAAACTCCCCATGTAGAAACATTTCTAACACCAATTAATATGAAACAAATTGACCAAAGGAGAATTTTCTCTACTTTTTAATTGATATATTTATTTATATTCTACCTTGTATCAAAGCAAATTTAAGAAGACACTGCAGATGACTTAATCCCTTTGCAGTGAAATGCATGAATATATCCTATTGTTATCTAGCCTTGAGTCTCAAGCTGATATATAAAATTGGATACAAAAATCGGAACAAGATTTTAAAATGACTACTTAGATATCGTGCATTTATTCAAAAAATTGTTAGAGGGAAGATCCTATGAGTCAAAAATGGAGAAAGGACCCTAAGCCAACATGTTGTCTCTTGGTAGGTTTCTCTCAAATATATTCTGATAGAAATGTCTGGCTCTTAGATTTCTCAAGGAGAAATAGATTTCATAACATCCCTAAATAACTTATTCTCATGCTTAAAAACCTACTGTTAGAAAATATTGGCTAAGCAAGTTTGATATCCATTCTGTTGCTTTATCTGTTCAAACTTAAGTATAGAGAAGTAAAACAAAAGGACTATACTGTTCATATAAAAATACTTGTCATGTGCAGATATGTTCTCAGGTTGTATGATCCCATCAACTTGTGCCTCTCCAGATACCCTGTAGGACATTGATTAGTGAGGCCTTAGATAATCTCCATACATAGGGGGGAAATTATGTCATAGTCAGGGACATAATTTACAAAGTCAGTATGAATACATGCATTAAATATTGCTCCAAAAGAGAATAGAAGAAAATCAGGTGATCAGTATCATTTTAAAATTCTCTTGTCATATTCATATATCACAGCACACATTTTCACAATTCTATCATGCTGCTGTATTTTTGATCCATACAATCATTATCTAGCTTGAATACTTGGTTATTTTCCTTATTATTACATTGCAGTTATTTCTGCAGTTATATTCTGTAGGCAATCATTGTGGCTTTTCCAAACTTTATTAGAAAATAACTTACTCAAGTTTTGCACTCACAAGTAGAAGCAGATCTTCTAGCCACTAAGAAGTACTTGTGGAGAAGTTTTCAAAAATCAGAGAACTCTTTAAGACAATATGCATTTTAGAGTTTGATTATTTAGTGTACAATTTAAGGGACATGGGAGTTCAGACAAGATGAAAATAAATGAACACAATTTCCTTTCCTTTCCTAATCCAGATGGAGAGATTCAAAAAGTTAAATCTTGGAGCGTTTTTAGCCTTCCACACAGCAGGAATAAAAAAAACAAAAACATACATAAGCAAAGGACTTTGACACCCAACAGATCTTGGATTAAAATGTGCCATTGATACTTAGCTATATGTCTTTGCACAGGGCAACTAAACACTTGGGTTCTCAGTACCTTTAACATCCAAATCAGGGTAATGTTCCTTCACACAGTTTACTTAAGGATTGGAGAAAAATACCAAACACTATGTCACATAGAAGTTATTTGATACATGAGAGCTACTAAACCATCACGGTTATTAGGGAAGACAGAGAAAAACAAACCCTTCCAACTCACAATTACCTAAACCTTTATCCCTGAATAAAAGTGTCTCTTTTCATGATGCACAAAATTAGTGCCAATTTTGGAAATACACTTGAAATAGATCAGCTCCATATCAGGCAAAGGTACAGTGCTAATGGGTTTTGTGATTTTTTCCATCAACAATAAAAGGAATAACAGACGTCAAGCAGAATCAATACTTTCAGAGTTCTGTGACAGCAGTGACTTTTTACTCTGGACACTTTTAAGAGGATGATTTTAAATCTCAGGCAACAGCATCTTTTAGAGTTGCTCTTAGATTTCTAGAAGGTGGTCTTTATCTGGTGAAAGACCTGGAATTTTTTCCAGGGGAAACAAAGAGTTACTGTAAACTGGGAGAGATGATTGGCCTTCTGTTCTCATGTCAGGTCAGGGTCTTTAAGGGAAGAATGGTTTTTCAGGGACAAAAAGCGCGTGTCAGAATTCTACCTTTCTACGATTTCAGTTTAATTAAATGAAGCCGATGAATCACGCAATGAGGAAATAGCATTATGGCGTCAGTGATTCAAAGCTGCGAATGAAAGCTTGTATATGAAATGAATATAATTTCCCTTAGAGGAAACACAGATGGTGAGTTCTAAATTCTGCTTCCCAATGTTAGTGAACCTGCACAGAGCAATGTATCTTTTCCATCAAATTTACATACAGAAGATGTAAGATGTGCTGAATTTGTCTCAAGTCACCATTACCCCTAAGGATCCATTATGATTTTCCAGATTTCACACATGCAAATTTTAAGTCAGGTTTCCCCTCAAATGTCAGTAACAGACTATAAAGCACAACTTATTTTATGCCTCGATGATTTCAATTAACTAGACCAAACCTCTGCTTGGTGTATCAGACAAGGATATATGCTTGACTATCATAGAATTCCTGTTCTCTGTAAGGATAGGGGTAGCAGGATTGTGGTGGTCAGCACAAGGAAAGAAAAATTAAAGCAAAAAGTGGATGCCCCCAACTGATACCCTTTGGAACTTTTGATCTATACTTTCTACAAATCAAAAAATCTTGTTTTAGTAGCTGAGAAGTGACCTCGAGACCTTGTCAGATCATAGTCATGCTGGCTTCTGAGAAAAGGGAGCCTATGAGTATCAGGTTCAACTTTCAGAACCCAGGAAGGTTTAGATGCATGGTTCCTTGTTTCCAAACAACTATAAAGTTACTCTCCAACAAGGGTCAGCAAACTGTGACCTGCAGGCCAAATCTGTTTTTATAAAGAAAATTTTATTGTAATTTGCAGATTAATTTGGAAGATCATCTAATGATCACATTTCTCCTGGCCCAACCTTCTTTAAAACTTTTATCAATCCGTGGGATGCTTTGGTGATTCAGTTGGTTAAGTGTCTGACTTTGGCTCAGGTCATGATCTCACAGTTTGTGGGTTCGAGCCCTGTGTCAGGCTCTGGTCAGAGCCTGGAGCCTGCTTCACATTCTGTGTCTCCCAATCTCTCTGTCCTTCTCTCTTTGTCCTTCTCTTGTTCATGCTCTGTCTCTCTCTCTTTCTCAAAAATAAGTCAACATTTTACAAAGTTAAAATTTTATCAATCCATGTTTGTATATATTTCTTTGGAGAAAACAGATATTTAGACTGTGCTACACTCAGAATAAAAACAGAGTATTGAGCATAATAAACATAAACAACATTGCTTTATTTATTTTCTCTGAGTATATGTGGGTCATGCTAAAAATCAAAGCCAAATTCTTATAAAACCATCATAAAACGTGGCCAACTTCTCTTAAATAATTGTATTTTACACTTGGTATTTCCATTTGACCCCACAGCCAAGCCAGGAGTGACTCACAGGTCATTCCAAATAAAGCTCTGTAAACTAAGGACAAGACTGAGTAAAAATACCCATCCATCTTCTTCACTTCAGAAACCAATGTGATATAGATTTGTCCTGAGCTAAACCTAAAATATAACAAATTTGTTATTTGTAATCAAGGCACACACTTAAAAGTCTGTGGGAGTTTGAGTAGATTTGCCAAAAGATCCCTTTCTAGGTTGCATTTTTGATATAATGTGTGTTATCCTAGATATTTCATATTAATTTAAGCCTTCTAGTCCTCATCCGCTGCTCCATGTAAGAGGGATCCTAATGCCTTATCTTCATGAGAGCAAGAAAGCAAGTACTATAAGTGTCCTGAAATCGCTTCTGGGTCTGAGATGAATATGGTAAGTGCTCACTGACAATTAAGTCATTATTATTATTATTATTATTATTATTATTGCTGACAGCTTCTACTGCTGCTTTAATTAGAGAAAAAGAAAACACACACTCATTCATACACAAAATTAAGTTTGTTTATATGATTGATGGGAACTATTCGTATTGAATATGTTGTCAGAATTTTCTAATCTGAATTCCTTAAAACACCAGTTGCAGCAGCCATGGAGATATACCCCTTGAATCACCTGTCAGGCAGTTCCCACCGTTCAGTGATAAGCAGGACAGTTAGCTGATAGCCTCCAGCTATTAATACCTTCACAATTGCCTCAGCTTCCAAGTTATACCCTGCTCTTTCTGGACACATCCTCCCTCCTAAGCCAATTACTGGGTGTGCTGGAAACATGATGACAATGTGGTTTTCCTCAACAAAGGGTTCTTATATTTTTTGTTTTTGTTTTTGTTTCCAGAGCTGCCTGTGATTTGGTGAAGAGTCACGTCTTCATTGCCATTTGACACTCTCTGCCCAGTCTTACTATTTCAACCTTTCCCCCCCCTAATAAGCATTGCCTTCTGGTGGGGAAGGTCATCAAGAAAACATGACCACTGGTCGACATGTGAGCTTGACCCAGGCATTTGGAGCTCTCTAGCCCTTCCTTGTCCTTGGGATGTGTATTCTGCCTGCTTTCCCCATTCCCAAAAGCTGCCCCAACAATATAATGTTAAGGTAGAAATGCAGTATTGAGAATATCTGGATGATGTACACGACGGAACCCAGTTCAGGCCTCTGTCTCATGTTTTACAATTTGATGTGCAAATACGGAAATTTACTAGTCTTGTAGTCTCTCAAAAACCATGTAAGTCAGTCACTTTGCTTATTAAAGCTGCCACCTACTAATCTGGAGTGGTCTGCCTCTTTCTTTGGTCTCTCCCTGCCCTACTCATATAGGACCCAGCTTCAGATTATGCCCAGAAGCTCCCTAGGAGGTTGCAAAGCGACACCTTCCCAATAAAACTCTCGTAAGGCTAATAACTGTGCCTCAGCCTCTACTTCTCAGGCTACATAGCTGACACAATGATGTTTAATGAGATATTAATATGCCTCTTCAATAAATACTCTATGGCCAAACAAGGTGATTTTACATAGATATTCACATATACACAATAGCATTTGATTTTTCAAATAGAAATTATAAAGCAATTATATTTGTTTGTTGTTGTTTCAATCTGCATTTCTAGACTCATCTAGGAACATACTGTTTTTCTTCAAAGTTTCCTTTCAATAGAATCTCTATTGATTCTAGTGTTCTACAGATTTTGATATGTCTGCTGTAATGGTACTACAAGAAATGCTTTCATGCTGGAAAGAAGAAAGACTCTCTCCAGTCCCACTTCAAGGCTGCCTTATACTCCCAAACTTTGTTTCTTCAAGAGTTAATCCAATTCAGGGGCGCCTGGGTGGCTTAGTTGGTTAAGCGTCCGACTTTCGCTTAGGTCATGATCTCGCGGTTCGTGGGTTCGAGCCCCGCGTCTGGCTCTGTGCTGACTGCCTGCTCAGAGCCCGGAGCCTGTTTCAGTCTGTGACTCCCTCTCTCTCTGACCCTCCCCTGCTCATGCCGTCTCTCCCTCTCTCTCCTAGAAATAAATAAAACATTTAAAAAAAAAAAAAAGAGTTAATCCAATTCGTAATATTCAAGGACAATTAGTTGGCTCTCTTACTACAGACCAGGATCACTCAGAAATTAAGATCAGGGGCATGGAATGTCTTTTCTCTTTCTCCTTCTACCCATGCTCTGGTTGGCGCTCATTCTCGTTTCGAACCATGCGGTTGCTCACAGTGTAAAGAGATTCTAATGTAGGTCTGGGGTTTGTGGCTTGAGGAAGTGTCTTTGTCCTCTGATCTGGGCCTTAAAATGAAGCTGAGCATTCCAGAGCAGTATTTTGTTCAGGTTGGGAGTAGGATTGGTGATACGAGGACACAGCTTCAGCTGACAATAATTTTAATTGTTTTTTTTCTGATTTTGCATTTTAATTCACCTTACACTTGTTTCTTATTGAAATGTAGTTGACACACAAAGCAACATTAGTTTTAGGTGTATAACATAGTGATTTGACAAGTTTATGTGTTATTCTATGCTTGTTTAAAATTCTAATTTACCTTTGCATTCTAATACTTGATCTGATCAGCTTTGATATTTAGCTCCAGTCTGGATTTTATTTTAAAGAATTATTTCGTTTTCAGTCAACTTTTTCTAGCACACTTATATTTATTCATAGGGAGAATATTGACCCAGAATGGTAATAAAGACATACCATGACAAACTTGGTGTATTTTATTAAGGGAAATTTGAAACTCAGTAATATTTCTGAGATTTATATCATGGCTCTAGCAAATAGATCCTAAAAATTAATACTAAACACAGGAGTCTTGTTAGAAATTTTTTTAGTATACGAGTATCTGGATGGGTATCTCAATATGTCACTTAAGTAAAAATCTTTATAATAGCTTCAGAGTTGGAAGAAAATATGGCAGTGGCTTCACAATATCCCTATTGTCAGAAAATATCAGTGAAAAATACTTTCACATCTCTGTTTACTTGTGGACATCTAGCCCAATTTGCCTGTTATGTATACCACATGATTCTGCATTTCTTATATGTGGAATTAGGGGGTGCTAAGGTAATCCTTATAGCTATGTAAGATACCTAGTAAGGCAAGCTTTATAGAGACATGATGCTTGTGATATGTGATATCACATTACAAACAGAAGCCAGAAAATCTGTAACAGTTCCCAGTGCTACCTCTTATTACCTCAGAGAATTTGAGCTTGTTAATAACCTCTCTGAAGCTCTGTATCTTCACAGTAAAATTGGGAATCACAACATCCTTATTCCACCATAAGAATGATATGAACGGCAAGATTGGAAAGGTATGGAAACTACTTTTTAAATGGGAACTAAAACTAACAAATGAATATGAAAAACTTCGGGATAAACTATAGACAAAGGATATAAAGGAAATAAGTTTTTGTTCTGGTTCTCACGTTTTACTATAGATAGCCCAAACACACCCTGGCAGTCTAAAATCTCTGCAGTTGCAGGCCAGCTATGGTAAGCATCATTCTGAGATGGCCCCCATGATCTTGCTTCTAGCCCACATAATACAGCAAAAGGATGGTATCTAATTCCATTGACTGAGCTACTTTATCTGCAAAAGGTGATGATGGTGAGATGTCCTTCCCTTGATCTTACTATGTTCTATGAAACTCCTTCCTTTCAAACTAAGGTAAGAGACAATCCTAGTGGCTCTCAAAGAAGCAACCTACCATGATGTGAATTGCACATGCACAGCATCATGTAGCAAGCCCATAGGGAATCTGGATGCTGAGGGCCTCAGTCTTATAACCACAAGAAACTGAATACTGCTAACAAGCATATGATCTTGGAACAAGATCCAGAACCTTAGATTAAATCATAATCCTGCTACATTTTGACTGTAATCAGTGGAGCCTTAATCAGAAGACTCCCCCAAAGCCATTCCAGAATCCTGATTCATGAAGATATGAGGCAATAGATATGCGTTGTTTTTAAATCATAAAGGCTATGGAAATCTGTTTTGTAGCCATGAAAAATTAATGCACCAGGCTGCAGATCTTTCCTTTCACATTCAAATTAAACTGGTTTTAGTTGAGTTTAGCCTGGTTTTCCAAAGCTACTCTGATTCAAGAATTGACACTGTGTTAATGTTCAGTATTTTATTTTTTCTAGTTAATATATGTAAGTGAAAAGTAGATGTATACATAAGTAAAAAATGCCTCAACTTCATGGTTGTCTAAAGGAGTTACTCAGAGCCCTAGAGAAGTTTCGTAGAGGAGACTTAGAGTCATAGATGAGTGATATGACAGAAGAGGAACTTGTAAAAAAATTCCAAGCCCTGACTCCTGTTTGTTTGCTATACATTCAACAAATCATTTAGACACACAAGTTAGAAATTACTTCAAAATGGGTTATCTTTATAAAATATCTGAAAATGATTTCTTTCAGCCAAATTATTAGTGGGTAGAATGGAGTTTAAGTGAGTGAAGGGAGGCATTATCATAACCCCAGTATATGCAGATACTCAGCAAAGAACAAAAGGAGGAAGGAAGGGAAGAATGAAATAAGGCATGTAAAAACTCTATGTTCCAATAGCTACTTAAAAATATTAGCATTTAAAATAATTTATTTTGCATATTAATGGAATTTTATTCTCTTATAATCTTGCGAAGCAATAATATCTGCCTTTTTAAGTGGCAACTTATAACCACATTAACTACCCATTTTTGTTTGTTTAAAGGTGCCAAAATCCAAGCAAGCTGATAATGACCAACAGATAAAACATGAAATAAAATATGTATCACTCTGCATATATAAAGAAGAAAGCAGTGATACATGTGAGTGAATTCCCTAACTTGTGATTCTTTAATGGCTGCTCCCTGGTAGGGTTACATATATGTGCTTTGACCACTGAACACAATGTTCACTATAAGACATATTCAAAGGAATTAAATTTGCTTTCTAATTCATTGAGCTAAAAGGTGAATACATTAGAAAGTTAAAGCAATTCAAGGAGTTCACTTGCATTCGATAAATTGAGGTACTTTCAGACAACAGCTAGGTTTCAAATGGCAAAATGGAATTCAAGTTCCCATGAATACATAGAAGCAATTCCTGGCCTGACAGCATTGAATATGTGTAAGGCAGCTCCAGGGTTGGGCTGTGGTTTTTAAGCAAATTCACACCCCAAACCCAATGAACTCTTTATAACATTTTATATTAGTTACAGAGCTGTAAATAGCACAGCACTTAAGTGTGTCAACTCATTTACTCTCCAGCATGTCTATCTTGGATATAATGCAAACCTATCCACTGGCTTTTATCTAATATGCTTCTAGCATCTTTAAACTTTCCCTTTGACATCTAGCTATTAAAAAGCCTGGAGCTTCAGCAAGTTGTAGACCCGTGGTAATCTATTTTTTTGCTATTCGAGCAACTCTGAGAATTTTAAAATGTACTTGGTATTTTAAAATGTACTTGATACTTTAAGCCCCTAAAAGTAGATAGGGGTTTTCCCCTACAGGCTGTCAAGTCCCACATTTCATTTCCCATCGCCTATGCTTTTTGTGCCTAATTTTAAAACCAAGCCATGGGAAAATGATTTGTTAATGCTCATCACTGTACACATTTTAGAAATCATTCATCTGGATCTTGTGTGTTACTTATGTACAAATTATGTTATAGGCAATGTGATAGGAAGGGAAAATAACAAACAACAACAAAAAAGGACAAAAGACAAGTCCAGTTTGACCACAGGAACTATCTAGGTCACTCATGTTCATGACTCATTTTGAACACAGAAAAAATATATATGCTCAATTATTTCTGTCTAAAAGTCAGTGAGTAAAATAAATTTCTACACAATATAAGAGGAAAAAGAAATTAGTAAATAACTAAATTAATAGATTGAGAGGGGTGCCTGGGTGGCTCAGTCAGTTGAGCATCAGACTCTTGTTTTCAGCTCAGGTCATGATCTCACGATTCATGGAATAGAGCCCTGGGTCGTGCTCTGCACTATTCTCTGCTTGGGAGTCTCCCCCTCTCTCTATCCCTTCCCTCCTCTCCAAAATTAAATAAATAAATAAATATTTTAAAAAGATTGTTATGAGAATTCAAATATTATTGTGGTGGCCTTGAGGACATAATGTTCAATCCCCTCATCAAGAGAATGTATTACAAAGAGTCTTCGGTGGACAGTCTGCAGCTGATGCACCTGGGGCTTTACTTGCTCATGCTGGGGCCACGTGCTCTTTTGGGCTGCTCCTGGCGAAGGATTGAGCACATTCAGGGTACCAGAGGGGTTATTTCTGTCATCTGCTGAATTCCTCTAAAAGGCAATCTTTGCTCAGAGACTCCCCGTTGCCCTGGATAATTCTTTCTCGGGGCTGCTGATCCCTTTTATTCTTTTGTGTCAATAGAAACTCTGTATAGAGGACATGTGTGATTATAATATTGAATTTACGGTGTAGATCTGAAGCTGTGCTTTTCTATGATTTCATAAAATAAACCTAAAATAACAGCAGAGTTCTCAGTGTGGGCACTGACTTGGTAGCAGTTTCTATTGTTATTTTTTATTTGTTTTGTCTTTTTTTAATGTACAGAAGTGAGAAATCTTAGCATATCTTTAGTGGTTCAGTATTAGTTTCAGTGAAGCTGGACCTGAGTTAATGTATTAAAAATAAGAACGGCCTGGTTCTTATATTATTAAAAAATAATATAAAATTTTCTTTTCAAAACTCATTTCCTTGGGCAGCATTATGGAAGTCCCTGAAATTGACAGTTCTCTATGGTACAACAATGGTATATCATTCTTGTAAGCATGCATGGGTCAATGAGTGTCTTTGCTTTTTATGCTATAAATATATAGAACTTTCTTCTGAACTGGTATAGCTGGCATTTCTTTGGTGCTTAGGGTAGCTTTTCAGTTAAAATCAAAAGTGTCATTTATATCTGAACAGTCATTACTTTCCATAGTTCTGTTAAACACCATCCCAAAGAATATTGTACAGATGGCATCTGTTGAATGAATACTAAGCAAAATCATATTGATTTCAGTTGCACTTTGCCTACTAGCATTTGCATCATAAACGTAGAGCTTAGATACCACACAATGCGAAGCGAGTGATGCTTCTCCTTCACCAAATGACAGACTCAACAGCTTCATTTACATTACTTTATGTCTAGTTGACTGAGTTCTGATGTCCTGAGAATATAAATCTTTTCGTTTCTTATATTTATAGGCTTGAAATTGGTATCCTGGACGTGAAAAGGAAATTACGCTAACATGGGGTTAAATGAATTTTAATAAGAGCATTTGTTTGTCTAATGCATGTAAGCACAAATCTCTAGGTGTCTAGTTAAAACTCACAGGTTCTTAAGTCACAGGCTTAAGTCATTGGCTTATCCCAGTGTTGTGACAATGTGATTCATCTCAGGACTGTGGCTACACAGAACCTTTACATTATGTCATGTTCATATCAGTATTTTGTATTTTGTACTGAAAAATAGTAGTAATACTTAAAAATAGCTACTCCTACATCCATATAGCTTACTATTAGGGATAAGGGTTAAGGAAGTCCTCATTAACCTGACAATACTGTTTGTTCCAGAAGTTCTTGCTGGGAGATAAGACTACAGATCAGTAAATAACTTCATTTACTACTCTAGGAATTTCCCTTGATGAATATTTTCTTTCAGAATTCTCAGTAGTAGTTTATTTTTTTAATTTTTGAATAGTTTATTGTCAAGTTGGTTTCATTTTAACACCCAGTGCTCATCCCTACAAGTGCCCTCCTCCATGCCCATCACCCCCCTTCCTCTCCCCCCACCCCCATCAGCCCTCAGTTTGTTCTCAGCATCAAGAGTCTCTCATGGTTTGTCCCCCTCCTTCTCCCCCACTATTTTCCCCTTCTTCTCCCCATGGTCCTCCGTTAAGTTCCTCCCAATCCTCCTATACGTGCAAACATATGGTATCTGTCTTAGCCTGACTTATTTCGCTCAGCATAACAACCTCAAGTTCCATCCATGCTGCTGCACATGCCCAGATTTCATTCTTTCTCATTGCCATGTAGTATTCCATCTTATAGATAAACCACATCTTCTTGATCCATTCCTCAGTTGATGGACATTTAGGCTCTTTCCATATTTTGGCTATTGTTGAGAGTGCTGCTATGAACATTGGGGTACATGTGCCTCTATGCATCAGCACTCCTATATCCCTTGGGTAAATTCCCAGCAGTGCTATTGCTGGGTCATAGGGGAGTTCTGTTGTTAGTTTTTTGAGGAATCTCCACACTGTTTTCAGAGGGGCTGTACCAGTTTACATTCCCACCAACAGTGTAGGAGGGTGCCCATTTCTCCACATCCTCGCCAACATCTAGAGTCCTCTGGTTTGCTCATTTTAGCCACTCTGACTGGCATGAGGTGGTATCTCAGTGTGGTTTTGATTTGTATTTCCCTGACAATGAGGGATGCTGAGCATCGTTTTATGTGTCTGTTGGCCATCTGGATGTCCTCTTTGGAAAAGTGTCTGTTCATATCTTCTGCCCATTTCTTCACTGGGTTGTTTGTTTTTTGGGTGTGGAGTTTGGTGAGTTCCTTATAGACTTTGGATACTAGCCCTTTATCTGATATGTCATTTGCAACTATCTTTCCCCATTCCGTCAGCTGGCTATTAGTTTTATGGATTGTTTCCTTTGCTGTGCAGAAGCTTTTAATCTTGATGAGGTCCCAATAGTTCATTTTTGTTTTTGATTCCCTTGCCTTTGGGGATGTGTCAAGTAAGAAATTGCTGCAGTTGAGGTCAAAGAGGTTGTTTCTCAGTTGTAGATTAAATTTCTCCTGGAAAATTCTTTTTAGTGAGTAGAACAGAAAACTCCATGCTCTGTTTCCCCATATGAGTAGGAGAAGTGGTATTATGCTGACTGCTCCAAGACACAGTTAAATACGATCATCAGAAATCCTTGCTCCTGTGTGTTCCCTCAGCAGTGCTGTCTAAGGAAGGAGGCTCAGATTCCAAGAAGCTAAAGCACATTGCTTATATTTAGACAGATGAGACAGCCTTCCCTGCTGTCTGGGGAGTTCCTCATTTGGCTTGCTTCTTGGGGCTTATTGGTCCCAGAGCACTACTTGTTAAATGCCTTTTAAGTATTCTACCAGATCCTCAAATATATATATATACACATATATAACTGGAAGGGGCCGTCTTGTGACATTAATCACAGGCATAAACACACACATACACACACAACTCAAAGATCCTGAGAAAGCCATAAAAGGGGCTACCAATGATAATGGTAATGCAAATGGGTCCCAGGGACACTTTCAGGAAGCTCTTCCAAAATCAGCATACTGAATCACTAAGCCCTCCTACAGCTGTAGACTGAAGAAGGCATTAGGAGAGCTCTCACCATTGCCCCTGGTAAGCACACAACAGTTTCATATCAGTATCTTGAATCTGATCCTGAGCCTATTAGCTCAAGAAGGATTTGCCAACTTTAGGGTGAGACTGTATTTAGAGTAAGTAATTATTACCTACGGGGAGAAAAGGTCCTTTACATTAAAAAAAAAAATACAAATGTAGAGGCCGCTTTTAGGCAACCAACTTGAGCAATGGAAACCTGATGAAGGTGAAAGTTCTCAGAGTGGCCACCACGCTGAATACAAACAGGCCCATTGGGTGACCCAACTCAAAATATCCATAAGCCTTAGTGACCAATGGGTTACTTAAACCTGGGCACAGATAAAAAAAAAAAAAAAGAAAGAAAGAAAATTCCATAAGTTCCCATACCTCCTCGCTGTACCCACTTAACTTCAGCCCCCCACCATTACCTTTCTGCAGGCAGGTGGGGGCTGCAGTGGTCTTGTGGTGAAATAAGGCAGGTAACAGGGGGGCAGACAGTGTGATCTGAGCATGGCCTAAGATACACTCGGAGAGTCAGTTCCCTCTTCTTGAAGCACATCTGAGGGTGGTGGCTTTGCCTCTCCAGGAACACAGGAGCAGGAACCATTATCCTTCCCTTTCCTCAGCATAGCTGCACAGACACCTCTGAGGGTGGCTAACCTGGACCCCGGCTCTTTAATGTACTTTGCCCCAAACTCCACCTTCCTGTGTTTGGTGCAACTGCCTTCCTGTGTCAAACCTGCATCAAGCCTGTGTCAAACTTGCATCAAGCCCAGCACAGTGAGACCCTCCCCCAGAAGACTGGTGTAGGTCCCTGATACACCAGGTCCCTAAAGTTTGGAGTTTTAAAACTCAGCAGGCCAGGTTGGGATAGAACCCAAAGTGCATTATACAGCTCCAGGCAGGCAAGCAGCCCAGATACAGACAGGGTGAAAGTAGTGATCTGAACAACACCTATGATGCACCTTTGGGGTGCAACAAAAGCAGTCATAAGAGTGAAGTATATAGCAATAGAGGCCTATATCAAGAAGCAAGAAAAATCTCAAATACACCACATAACCTTACACCTAAAGGAGCTAGACAAAAGACAAAAAGAGAGCTTAAAACCAGCAGAAGAAGGAAACAATAAAGATTAGAGTAGAAGTAAATGCTATAGAAACAAAGAAAAATTCAGTAGAACAGAACAATGAAACATGGAACTGGTTCTTTGAAAAAAATAATAAACATGATAAACTTCTGGCCTGATTTATCAAAAAGAGAAGAGAAATGACCCAAAAATAAAATCACCAATAAGAGAGATTTAATAAGAGAAATCACAACCAATACCACAGAAATACAAAGAATGATCAGAGAATATTATGAAAAATCATATGCCAACAAATAGGGCAATCTGGAGGAAATAGATAACTTCCTAGAAATGTGTAAACTACCAAAACAGAAACAAGAATAAATAGAAAACTTGAACAGACAGATAACCAGCAAAGAAATTGAATCAACAATAAAAAAATCTCCCAACAAGTAAAAGTCCAGGGCCAGAGCACTTCACAAGGGAATTCTGTCAAAACTTTAAGGAATTAATACCTAATCTTCTAAAACTATTCCAAAAAACAGAAATAGAAAGGAAACTTTCAAACTCATTCTACAAGGCCAGCATACCCTGATTTCAATACCAGACAAAGACTCTACTAAAAAAGAGACTTATATAGGTCAATATCCTTGGTAACATGGATGCAAAAATTCTCAGCAAGATACTAGCAAATCGAATCCAAGAGGACATTATAAGAATCATTTTCCATGATCAGTTGGGATTTATCCTGGTCTGCAAGGGTGGTTCAATATTCAGAAATCAATTAATATGATGCATCACCTTAATAAAAGAAAAAATAAGAACCATATGGTTCTCTCAATAAATGCAGAAAAAAAACATTTAACAAAGTACAACATCCATTGGTGATAAAAATGTTCAACAAAATTGGTTTAAAGGGAACATATCCCAACATCATAAAGGCCATATATGAAAAACCCATAGCTATTATCATCCTCAATGGGGAAAAACTGAGAGCTTTTCTTCTATGTCAGGAACAAAATAGAGATGTTCACTCCTATCACTGCTATTTAACATTGTGCTGGAAGTCCTAGCCTCAGTAATCCCATAACAAAAGAAATAAATGTTTTCCAAATTGGCAAGGAACAAGTGAAATTTAGATTTTTGCAGATGACATGATATTCTAGATGTAAAGCCAAAGGACACCTGGGTGGCTCAGTTGGTTAAGAATCTGGTTTTAGCTCAGGCTATGATCTCATGGCTCATGGGTTCAAGTCCCCTGTCAAGTTCTGTGCTGACAGCATAGAGTTTGCTTGGGATACTTTCTCTTGCCCTCTCTCTTTGTCCCTCCATGACTTGTGCTTTCTCTCTCTCTCAAAATAAATAAATAAACTAAAACAAACAAACAAAAAAGAAACCTGAGACTCAACCAAAAAAATAGTAGAATTGAGATTCAAATTCTATAAAGTAGTAGGAGACAAAATCAACATATGGGAATCTGTTGCATTGTTATACACCAATAATGAGGCAGCAGAAAGAAAAATAAAGAAACTATCTTATATATAATTGTATCAAAACCTGTAAGATACCTAGGAATAAACCTAACCAAGGAGGTAAAAGACCTATACTCTGAAAACTATAGAACACTTATAAAAGAAATTGAAAATGACACAAGAAATGTAAAAACATTCCATACTCATGGATTGGAAGAACAAATATTACTAAGATATCCATACTACCCAAAGTAATCTATACATTTAATACAATCCCTACCAAAATACCAATAACATTTTTCACAGAGCTAGAATAAATAATCTTAAAATTTGTATGAAACCACAGAAGATCCTAAATAGTGAAAACAATCTTGCAAAGGAAAAGCAAAGCTGGAGGCATCATAATTCTGGACTTCAAGTTATATAAGAAAACTATAGTACTGTAGACAATATGGTACTGACACAAAAACAGACACATAGATCAATGGAACAGAATGGAAAACCCAGAGATGAACCGATAACTGTATGGTCAACTAATCTTTGATAGCAGGAAAGAGTATCTGATGGAAAAGAGATAGTCTTTTCAACAAATGTCATTGGAAAAACTGGACATCAACATGCAAAATAATGCAACTGGACCACTTGCTTATATAACACACATAGATAAACTAAAACTGGATGAAAGACCTAAATGTGAAACAAGAAACACTTAAAATCCTAGAGAATACTGGCAGCAACCTCTCTGACCTCGCCCATAGCAATTTCTTACTAGATACCTCTCCTGGAGCAAGGAAGACAAAAGAAACAATAAAGTATTGGGACTTCACCAAGAGAAAAAGCTTCTGCGCAGTGAAGGAAACAATCAACAAAACTAGAAGGCAAACTTTGGAATGGGGGAAGACATTTTCAAATGACATTTTCAGGTAAAGGGTCAGTATCCAAAATCTATAAAGAACCTATCAAACTCAACACCCAAACAACAGATAATCCAGTAAAGAAATGGGTAGAAGAAATGGATAGACATTTTTCCAAAGAAGACATACAGATGACTACCAGACACATAAAAAGATGCTCAACATCACTTATTCTCAGGGAAACACAAATCAAAACTACAATGAGATATCATCTCACACCTGTCAGAATGGCTAAAATTAACAACACAGGAAACAAGTGTCAGTGAGGATGTGGAGAAAGGGAAGCACTTTTGCACTGCTGGTGGGAATACAAACTGGTACAGCCACTTTGGAAAACAGTACTGAGCTTTCTCAAAAAGTTAAAAATAGAGCTATCTTATGATTCACAATTATACTACTAGGTATTTACCCAAAGGATACAAAAATACTGATTTGAAGGAACACATGCACCCTGATGTTTATAGCAGTATTATCAACAATAGCTTAACAATGCAAAGAGCCTAAATGTCCAATGTGCATCAACTGATGAATGGATAAACAAGTGGCATACACACACACACACACACACACACACACACACACACACACACTGGGATATTACTCAGCCATAACAAAGAATGAAATGTATGAAATCTTGCCATTTGCAATCATATGAATGGAGCTAGAATGTATTATGGCAAGTGAAATAAGTCAATTCTAGAAAGGCAAATACCAGGTTGTTTCATTCATATGTGGAATTTAAGAAACAAAACAGATGAACATAGGGGGGAAAAAAGGAGAGGTAAACCAAAAAACAGACTCTTAAGTATAGAAAACACAATGAGGGTTGCTGGTGGGGGGGGGATAGGTTAAATGGATGATGAGTATTAAAAAAGGCACTGGATATGTAGGAGATGAATCCCTAAATTCTACACCTGAAACTAACATTACACTGTATGGTAACTAACTGGAATTTAAGGAAAAACTTAAGAAAAAGAAAAGAAAAAAACCCTTTCCTTTACTGGACACAGACAAGGGAATATATAGCTCTAACCACAGTCGGTAATTATTGTAGTTACTGCCCTTTCATAAGATCAGTGCATTTAACACAAACCTGATGTTTTGGTTGTCAGAGGAGAGAGAAAGAGGGAGAGAGAGAGAGTGAGGGAGAGAGACAAGGTGTTTAATACTACTACTACCACTGAGCTCTGAGTCCAGTAACTCTGAAAGACATCTTACTCTGATCTCCAATTAGGCCATAAATTCCTTTATAATTTACACCAATTTGATAGTGTCCCATATTGTATGCAAATGAAGGGTCCTAATTTATATGGAATTTGTCATCAGAATGAGAGAGGTTAACTTTGCAGGAAATAGGGTAGAGAACTGTTAGAATTTATCTCCGAGTAGGAAATTGGTAATACTTTTTACATATTTGTGTAATTAGCTGCATTGTTGCCTTTTGTGTTAGGCCATACATTATGGCTTTTAAATGTATAACATTAAAAGATTGTGACATAATTCATGAGGATGGAGTGTATTGGCCACTTCTTCTGACCTTCAATGAGGTCCTACAAGCAGCAGGCTCAGGGCAAAGGTAAACTAACTTATGGTGAGGAAAAGTCCTGCTTTGTTTCCAAAAAAAAAAAAAAAAAAAATCCTTTCCTTTTATAGTCTATAGTCTGTAATCTTAGTTAAAGATAATGCATTAATTTTGATCTTGCTTGAATTGAAAAATAAGGATTTTTTTTCTTATACTTAATGCTGTTTAGTAGAATTGGAAAAAAGCAGACTTAATGGAGAACATAACTAGATGAAAAAAAGAGCATATCCGTGTCAGTATTTCAAGCAAGACCCTTAACATTTAGCTTGAACTAACTTGGTCCACATCTGAGCCATTCTTAAGCAGAGAAATGGAATGTGCTGAATTATTTAAACATATCGAACCTTAAAAAAAAAAACTTTGTTAAGGTATAATTGATACAAAAAACTTCATGTATATAACACTTACAAGTTGATGCATGCACCTATGAAGCTATTATGGCAATCAAATATATGGATATAAATAGATAGATCAAATAAATAGATATGTCCATCACTTCCAAAAGATTCCTTATATCCCATTGGTTTTTACTGGTTTATTTTTTGATAAGATCTCTTAACCCAAGATCTACCATCTTAGCAAATTTTAAGTGCAGGATACAGTATTGCTAACTACAAGCAGTAGGTTGTCTAGTAGAACTCTAGAATTTATTAATCTTATATTAATTGAATTGTATACCTATTGAGAAAATTTTTCTTCCAGGTCCTAGTAATTACCATTCTACCTTGTGCTCATGCATATGATTACCTTGAATATTTCGGATAAGTGGGATCATGTAGTGTTTGTCCATCTGTGACTGGTTTTTGTCACACACTATAGCAAAGGTATGGAAACAACCTAAATTGATGGTGATAGATAAAGAAAATAAGGTATACACATACCATGGGATATTATTTAGCCTTAAAACAGAAAAAATGTCCTAGAGCACATGGGTGACACAGTCAGTTACATGTCAGACATGGGGTCAGATCAAGATCTCACAATTTGTGAGTTCAAATCCCACATTAGGCTCTCTGCTGTCAGCTCAGAGCCTGTTTTGGATCCTCTGTTACCCTCTCTCTCTGCCCTTCCCCTGCTCATGCCCACTGTCTCTCTATCTCAAAAATAAATAAATATTTAAAAAAAAAAGAAAAAAAAATATTACCATTTGTGACAACATGGATGAATCTTGAGGACATTATGCTAAATCAAACAGATCTTAATTCCTGAGTGTAGGGAGACTAGTGTATACTCACTGAATGTTTGGATACACTTAGATAAAAGAAGAAAAATATGAATTTTGGATATATAAACAGCAAATGTCCACCACACGCCACCTTTGTAACTAACCAGCATCCATAAACATATTATCATATAAACATTTTTTAAAAATCTCCCACTTTTGGAGGCTCCTTGGTACTCAGTTGGTTAAGGTTCCAACCCCAGCTTGCATCATGATCTTCTGGTTTCCAGTCCCACATCAGGCTTTGTGCTGACAACTCAGAGCTTAGAGCCTGCTTCGGGTTCTGTGTTTCTCTCTCTGCCCCTTCCCTCTCATGTTCTCTCTCTCTTTCAAAAATAAATGAACATAAAAAAATTTTAGAAATCTCCCACTTTATTTCCAAACATAGACCCCATAAAGCATCTTACCTGACATGCATCCAGCTATAATTACAAGGTATGTACTCTTTGGAAGGCCAAAACTATCACTTTCTGTGTCTAAGGAAGATCCTGAAGAAAAAAATGAGAAAACATAGAAAAATCATTAGCTAACAATCTTCAGTGATGTTCCCTAAAAAGAGAGGGTTTTTAGGAATAATGCAGAGGTTTTGATTCCCAAAATGAACATTCAACTTGAGTGTCTTTGCTTTTGTGATAGGGTTGTCTTTGTATCTATACCTAGAAACAAAAGCTTAAAAGAGTTTTAAAGAGCCAACTGTCACTCTTATTAATTAATTGATGTTGGAAGCACAGGCTCCAGCTGTACACAAGCTGCCTCTATCTGCCTGCAGGCCTCAGGCTTAAAAAAGGTTCACACAAGGGGGGTGCCTGTGTGGCTCAGTCGGTTAAGTGTCCAACTTCGGCTCAGGCCGTGATGTCCCAGTTTGTGAGTTCAAGCCCCACATCACGCTCAGCGCTGACAGATCAGAGCCTGGAACCTGTTTCAGATTCTGCCTCCCTCTCTCTCTGCCCCTCCCCCATTCACACTGTATCTCTCAAATATAAACAAACATTAAAAGAAATATATTTTTAAAAAAAACATTCACACAAGAAAGAGGACCCTGTTCTCCTCTAGCTGGAAATTCTATGGTGGCTCCATGAAATTCTTTCTACTGTTCATGCTTCAAGGTTCACAGTGAAACTACTTTTGTCAAAAGCATAGACTTTTCATGCTTTTTCTCTATCTGCAGGAGTAGCTTTGCTTCAAAACAGGGAATTGATACATTTGCTCCCATGGAAAATATAATACTCTTCTAGACTTTAAAATTTAGAGAAACATGTCACAAATTTCTCTGATAATAAGTATTCTTGGGATATAGATTTCTAGATTCTCCTTCTGGAGATTCTGATTCCGTAGGTCAGGTATGAGGTCTTGGAATCTATTTAGTGAATATGTACCAGGTGATAAATTAGAAGACACTGATCTCTGAACACATCAGAATAGCCTTTATCATGGCAAGGTATTAATAATAATCATAGTAGATAACACTTGTTGGAATACATTATATGTAAACACTAGGGCAAGAACATCAGATGTATTGTCTCATATAATCGGCCAAACAGAATTCCCAAGTATGTACTATTATTGTAGTACAATAGATTGCCTGGCTCAATATCTATTCTAATTTCCCTATGCTGTGTTTTCTTTGGGAAGCTAAAATTTTACCTTTCTGAAGCCCCCTTGAAATAATCTCCCTGGATTTTGTGAGTTTGCCAGTCTGATACACTTGGACATGACTAGAATGTGGAACTAAATTAGGTGGGCAGAAGGATAAAGTATAAACATCTGTTTTGATGGTGCACATAATCTCATGGTTCTGACTCCTTGACTTACTATGACTCTATGTCAGTTTTTCACATAATAGGAGAAGCAGTGAGCTATGGGGCCTGATTTGTTCCTGAAAGTTTAACCTAGAGCTGGCTTCTTTGCTCACCCAGGGGATTTTGTAAGCACCTAAAACCTATCTGTTTAAATTAGGTAGAGGTTTTTCTTTTGTTTTTAACAGAAACCTTAAATATTAACTTATTGTTGCTTTTTTATTGATGATGAAAATGAAGCTTGAAGGGCTCAAGTAAAATGCCTAAGATCGTTTTGCTAGTAAATATCAGAGTCAGAAACACAAGTGTGTCTGCCTGCAAAACTCAACCTCAACGTCTACCCTACATGTTCTTTTAATTAAAGTGTGCAGGGGCCAACATATTCCTGAGGATTGGCATTCTGAAGTGAGTAATAGTTAAAGCAAGCAGCTGTAAGAGGACAGTGAGCAGTAGGAAGACAATGTCAAAATACTGTGCAATGTAATCTTGGAAATTGGAGATTTCCCCTCCAAAATCAATCATATAAGATTCTAGATTTTGCTTGATGAGTTTAATGTACTTTTTATGACATAGTTGTACTCCTCATGTAGGACAGTGTTATGATTTATACATTTTTTTCTGTTTTAACATATGATGACAATTCAATAGCTTTGACAGACCCCCCCCCCTTTTTAAATGGAAGGCTACCTATGTGAGTTATATAGTCTATTTATTTCAACCTTTCTGAGATGGGCAGAGAGAATATTGTATGACTTAAGCATGATAATATGTGGAGTTGAAGACATGACCTCTAGTCACAACTCGTTCATTTATAAGATACATAATCCATGTTGTCACTTAATTTCTTTATGTGTAAAATGGGATAATGATGGTATCTACCTCAGGGGTGAGGTGCAAATCATATAGGGTAATATATAGGCAGATGCTTCATAAATTATACATCCTTGCCCATGTGCTCACTCTTGTTAAAGGGTATAAGAAAGCATACAATTACTAATTAACAATAATCCGGCCTTGCTATATTCTTACAAAAGAACATATATTAATTCCTCTCCTTCATTTCTAGCCATTTTAGTGTACTCAGAAATTGCACAAGGATGATTTTAAATGTACTTAGAATACTGAAGAAATATTGATTGTCAAATTTGGGGTAAAGGGTACAAAAACAAATAACCATTCAATATATGAAGCCAAAGAAAATAAACTCAAGACAAATGGCATTTTAGTGGAATTCAGAAACCTGTGAGTGAATATACAAGTAGCTTCCCAACTGTGCAAAATACTATTGGCAGTTTCTTCAGTCCAAATATAATGACAAAATCAGCAAGTCATTGTCTAGGAGTCAGATACTGTACTGTTAGCACTTAAGAAAAGTGGCTATTGTTACTTCCAATTTGTTGTACTTCAGAAATAAATTGGATTGAATCAATGCATGAGCTGACATGTTTTTTAGTCTGAATACATAAGTTGAAACAAATAGGACAATTATGTAAAAAGGCATATGAGAGAAGTATAATGATTGAGTGTTTCAAATAGTGTGGGATGTAATTAGAACTGGTTAAGCCTTGCTTTATTATAATTTTCATAAATGTGCTTTCAGTAATTTAAGGAGATGTGTCAGGGTTTCAATAGAGGCATCTCGTTTTTGATAAAAATCATTAAAAATCAACTGTTCAAAGAAATAACTAACTTTTCAAAGGTGAATTAGGATAAAATGGAAGAAGGTGGTCAAAAGGCACAAACCTCTAGTTCCAAGATAAAGTACTAGGAATATAACATACAACATCATGACTATAGTTAGCACTGCTCTGGGGTTTATTTAAAGTTTGTTAAGAAGTTAGGTTCTAGGGGTGCCTGTGTGGCTCAGTCGGTTAAGTGGCGACTTCAGCTCTGGTCACAATCTCATGGTTTGTGAGTTCGAGCTTCGCATCAGGCTCTGTGCTGACAGCTCAGAGCCTGAAGCCTGCTTCCGATTCTGTGTCTCCTTCTCTCTCTGGCCCTCCCCTGCTCATGCTCTGTTTCTCTCTGTCTCAATAATAAATTTTAAAAAAAACATTAAAAAAAGAAATTAGGTTCTAAAGTTCTCATTACAAGGAAAAAATCATTTAAAAAATCTATATAAGATAATGGATGTAAACTAAATGTATTGTGATAATCATTTCACAATATATGTTAAGTAATACAATTATGCTATAAAACTTAAACAGTGCTGTATGTCAATTATACCTTAAAAAAACTGGGGAGCAAAAATTAGGGATATGGAAACAGGAAGAGAAACTCTAACATCTATTTAGCACTTCCTGCATGCCAAATGGGGACTGAGTACTTTACATATATTATCTCATTTAATTTTCACAATGACCCTTTGACGAAGTTCTCTATTAGGTTATTTACAACTGAGGAAAGTGAGACTCAGCGTGGTCTTATGATTAGGCAGTGATAAAGGTGGGCTTATAATGTCTGGTTCGACAGCCCTATTCTAGTCACTAAAGTGTCTTTCTAAATGGGCCAAATCTGAGGAAAACTTGGAACTGGAATACTGCAGGAATTGTGATCACACAATGTCTCCAGTGTAATCACCTTCAATATTGTTAAACCAGCTTAGTGTGTTTTCATACCAATAACAAAAACAAGTTTTTGGAGAAAATATAATCTTCAAGGTTGGAAAGGGCATTGCAATCAAGTACACTCGCTGTCTTCATTTTTAGAAGAAATATTTTGTGGATTAAATCATCCATTCAAAAAAAAAATGTCTGATGTTGGGCACTCTGCTAAATGTTAGGAAACCCAAATTGGTAAAGGGTATGTGTAAGACATGATGGTAGTCATCAATACTGGAGTTAAGAGATCTGAATCTTGACCTTACATCTCCAGCCATGAGTGCTTATTTTATCTGCACCAAGTCGACCCACCATATAGTGAATACCATGTTTCTTAAAGAAACACTATTGCATATACATATAAACATGCAAACCAGAGGGTGCAGCAAGTCATGTTGCAATATCTTAATTTTGCACACAATCTCTTACTACTTAATGTTTATGTTAATATAATTTCATCATTATTATATTCTCTCTAGATATATTATTTATTCATACACACAAAAATATAGAAATTTATTTTAGTAATATATCTGCTTGACAAGAGACTTGTTCATTTATTCAACAGTCAGAAAATATTTATTGATGAGTATTAGGAGCAGGACCTTTTTAAGATGTTTGGGGTATTCCAAGGAACAAAACAGACACAATTCTCTGCCCTTGAAAAACTTGAATTCTGGTATGGGAAATACACAATAAGTAATAGGCAGAAAATTGTAAATTATGCAGAATTTTAGAAGGTAAGATTAAAGAAAAAAGAGAGTAAAGCAGGGTATGGAGGGTATTTGGCCTGGTTGGGAAGTGGGGTTGTAATTTTATTGATGATAAGTGGGAACATACAATGCAAGGTCTCTAAGTCTGTATGCCTGGCAGTTGAGATAGACATGGAATTGATAAGGGAAAAAATAACTCCTTAAATTTTTGCTCATAACTATGGACCTGAACATATTCTTCATACATTCTGTTCCACATTTGTATCCTGAAATTATCACAGGTAAAATCCTACGAGGTGTCAATATTCATAGGAAATACAATATATGCTTTAAGCATTTTGGAACAAAATGGGCCACTTTGCCTCATAGAACCATCTGCTTCCTCTTAATTATTTAATCATTTTTGTTTACATGAAAAAGTCACAATATTTTGAATCAAGGTATTTTGAAATTCTCTTTACTTTAAGATTTATCAGTGGTTCAAGACCTTACTGTTTTAAAATGTTTTTTGCATTTTGGCTATCTCACCATTTTCTCCTCACCTAAGTGGAAGAGTACAAATCCTCAGTACCCTCATCCCAAATCCTTTGCTCTTTGTATTATATCGAGAGAAAGATTTTCTCTTATACTTTGTCTAGAGGTATTATGATCTTTCTTTCTTTCCTCCTTTCTTTCTTTCGAGAGTATATTTTGTTTCCAATATTTTTTCAAATATGCTTCAAAACCAAAAAGAGAAAACAGATGGTGCCTTCTTAATAATATCCTAGCTTTACAAATCATGTCAAAGGTATCAGGAAGCAATATCCAGTATGCTCTATATCTATATAAAGCATTCATCTCGGAGAGTTTTTATAATGTTCCAGTTTGAGTTTCTAGTTCCCTAAATATCCTACATCAGAAAGATGGTTCAGAGGTATTAATTTAGATGACACAGTTATCCACATATTCTTTATAACCAGTCATAGACATCAGAATTATTATGTTTGTTCAGTGGTTGTATTTTTGGTATAGAAGCAAAAAAAAATCATGGCTCTTAAATCTTAAATCGTACTGAATTCTGGTCCATGACAGAAAACTGAAACCTTGTACATTTTTGTTTTTTATGTAATTCATTTTAAGTTATGACAGCATTGAATAGGTATATTTATGGAAGCACCACATTTAATTTTTAGATATATTATACATATTGAATATATATATTATAAATAGTGTATAATACATATGCATAAATACTCCATTATATCTTTTAACTTGGGTCAATATACTTTCATGTTTAAGAGATGAAGATTCAACTCATAAGTTTTACAAGGGAGGAATTTTTTTATCTTACATAACAAAAGTTATACAATTCTTTATTTTCAAGATTGTGGACATTTTGTTATTTTCTTAACCAAAGGTTCACATTCCTTTCATTTATTTATGTATTTATTTTTTCTAGCCCTCCTCAGGGCATTACCTTACTCCTTTCATGATAGTGAAATGGTGCTATAGCTCCAGATCACATACTTACAAAGAATCTCTTTCTCCTTTGCCTCTGTCTCTGTCTCTCTTGCTCTCTGTCTCTCTTTTTCTTTCTCTGTTTCTGAATATGTTTGTCTTTCTCCCTCTGTCTGTCTCTCATTGAGGAACAAATAGATATAATGAAGAACACATTTAACAATTTTAACAATTTTTTGACAAACATGTATATTTGTGTAACTAGAAATAACTAATTCTCCAAAAAGATAGAGAAACATAGCCAATCACCTTAAAAAGTTCCTCATGGCCACTTCTATAAAACTCCTGCTCCTGGGGGCAAGACTATCATTATTTCTATTACCATAATTTAGTTTTTCTTGTTCTTAAACTCAAGGTTAATGAAATCATGTAATGGATGTGTGTGTGTGTGTGTGTGTGTGTGTGTGTGTGTGTGGCCAGCTGGCTTTCTTCTTTTTTCTTAACATAATGTTTTTAATCTATTTTGTATGTATCATTATATTTTCCTTTTAATTTCCGCATGGTGTTATATTCTATGAATATACCATAATCTGTTATTTATTTATGTGTTGATTTCCACTTGGGTTGTTTGCAACCCAAATTATATATAGCTATTATAAAGAAAGATACTATAAGTATTCTTAGATGCTTATTTTTATAAACATACATTTCTACTTCTTTTATATAAATACCTAGTAGTGGAATTGTTGGACTATAGGGTATGAAATAAATTAATAAAAAATGGATGGCAAAAATAATTTTCAAAGAAGATTTTGCCACTTTGCATCCCCACCAGCTGCTCATCATCTTTGCCAACTTCTGTTGCTGCTATTACTTTTAATTGTTGCTGATCTAATGGCTTTGGAATTATAAATTGTTGCACCTTTTAATTTACGATGCTATGATGGTTAATAATGTTGATCACTTTCTTATGAACTTAATATTTAAGTATGCCTTCTTTTGTAAAGTGGCTGCCTTCTCTGTAATTGACTGAGTTGCCTTTTTTACTTGTGAGAGTATTTTGTATATTCTATAGAAATATATAAATGCAAGTCCTTGGTCAGATACTTGCATTTAGATTATTTCTCCTATTCATTTCTATGATATTTTTGTCCAAATTTACTGACTATATATGTGTGATTATATTTCTGGGCACTTTATTCTATTTCAATAATTTATTTGCCAATAAACCATTTTATGAGAATACCACATTGTTTAAGTCATTTTGGTTATTGTAGATCCTTTGCATCTCCTTACTTAAAACAAAACAGCTTTTTAATTTCAGTAAAGATCTCCTGGGATGTGTAGTGAGATTACATTAAGTTTATAGACCAATCTACGATGACCCCTAATCATCCATACCCTTGTAAAATAAGCACACCTTGAATATGGGTTGGATCTGTGAATATAGAAGGATATCAATCCTATGATTATGTTACATGGCAAATGTAAAGAAATTTTGAAGAAATTCAGATTCCGAGTCAGTTCAGTTTCAATTAATCAAAAGGGAGATTATCCTGGATGAGTCCATCTGATCAGGCCAGCACCTTTAAAGAGGGACCCAGCCCTTCGTGCTGGTCTGGAAGCAGCAAGACCACAAGAGTTTGAATGAAGACTGTTGAGGACGAAATGACACAAAGGACAAGACACACACAAAAGACAGACACAGACACAACTCCAGCCGGAGGAACAATTCCACACAAGCCCTTCTTGCGGTTTATTTTATACCCGGTAACTGGATACAAACTGAAATCTACAAGATGCATTCCTTTACCAATTAAGGGCAAGTAGCCAAACACATTTCAAGGACGGGGGGAGCAAAGGGAGGAAGTGACCACAACATGTTTGCTAAGAGGCCTGGCCACAATTCCAGCCTTCTCCTTACTTCTAAGGAGGGCATGTTCCCTCGTTTGCGAGTGGACCATTAAACTTGGATATTGTGTGCAGGCCTCCCGGCAGAGCATCCTGTTTGCAGGCATGCTTTGCCCAGGCAGGGAGCCCCGTGTGCAGGCACATCCCCGCGTCCCTAACCACGCTTTCTTGTGGTCACTGTCGGGCTCTCACAAAGACTCTTAACCCCAGATGATTTCACAGTCCCAGTGACCAACTTCATTGCAGCTTGTGAGACCCTGAACAGAGGATCTGATTAGGCCATATCCAGACATTGATCCACAGAATCAGGATATTACATGCATGCTGTTTTAGGTTCTATATTATTTGTTATGCAGCAATGGAACACTAATCCAAGTGTCTGTTTTAGTGGGACAATAGGAATTATTAAGTGTTAATAATTAGGAAAGAAGTCAGGATCATGGGGCCACCAGTCAATATCAGGCGTGATATTAGTTCAGAAATCAAATTGGTAAACCTGTTGCTAGAGGTCAGTAATGAAGACATAACCTGGGAGTCAGAAGCTAGGTGAGAATCACAGAATAAATTGGGAGCACAGAACCAGGAAAACTTATGGCCTATTAATAGGTAATTAGGTAAATTAAGTAAGCAATTAATTAGGTAAACAGTGAAAGAGGTCAGAATTATCAGGGATTTCTGTCTTTAGCCTATAATATGCAGACAAACAAGGAGAGAGCAGGTAACAGTCTTAGGGCATGATTGCCTCAGACTCTGTAATGGAAACAGCTAAATCTGTTTAAGACTATTATTATTCATAGACTAGCACTTTAGCAGGAGTCAGAGGAATTAGCAGTATAAGAAACGTCATACATGACACATACTCGGAGGAATATTCAAGGAAATTCCCTGAAAAGAGGAGAATGGCAAAGAGGTAGAAAACAATAAGGGATTGGAGGAAAAAGGACAACAGAATTCTAACTTGGTGATAATATAATTTACCGGAGAAAGAGATCCCCAGAGAAACAAAAGGCTGATAAAAGAATACTTATTAGGATTGGTTAGAGACATGAGTTTGAAAATAGAAGAGCCCATTCTACTTACAAGATTATAGCCACAATTGACTATAATAAATTTCCTAGGATAGTATTTGAATTTTAATAATGAAACAGGAATCCAACAAATATCTAGACAGAAAACTCTACGTTAGCTACCAAGAAAAATATTCAGTCTTAATCATCTCTTTAGCAAAGTTAAATACTATTGGGATAGGGTATGGAGAACATTTCTATTTCTGCCTCTACATCCAGTTGTTAGATTTGGTCCATAGAGCAAGGGTTGTAGTTTTATTTTGGTTTTCTTTTTCTCATTTTTGTTTTGTTTTGTTTTTGGTTTTTTTAAATCCCCCACTCCCTATTTTGACGAATACTGAAAGGAATACTTTTTCCTCTAACCCTATCACTTTACTTGCTCTAGCGCTCAAAGTGAATCTTAGTTGCCAGAAAATGACATTCATCCCTAATTGTCTGTTGAGTTACTGTGTATTAAAATTCATACCCCATAATAATCAGACTTCTATCCCTCTTGTGGGTGGATATTTAATAAGAACTTGAACCTTCCGAATAAGCTGACTCTTTTTAGTCTCTAAAATGGCAAAGAACACTAATGCTGTTTCCTGTCTCATCAAAGATTAAAATGACCAGGGTCCTCACTGCCTACTGCCACACTCCTCACCAGTCTAATCACAAACCAGGTAGAAGCTCAGAGGTCTCTTTTCCTGTCCAACAACATAAATGAGTCAGTATAGGCCGATAGATGGCTCTTCAACCTTAAATAGCTGAGAGAGCTTCTTGTTGTCTATCTGAAATATTTTCCTAAATGTTTAAAACATATTCTGTTTATATATTTTTGAAGAGATGATATCTTTATTTGATTCACAATTCAAAAGATACAAAAGGATTAGCATTAAAATACCAGCCACTCACCCCTTGTTCGTCTATTCTGTTCTCCATTATTCCCTTCTTCATGGAAACAAATTGTGTCATTATGCTATTAAGTGTTTTTGTTTTGTTTTGTTACATTTGATCATGCAAATTTAAACACTACACAGACATATACATGTCTGTATCACAATTGTTCTACCTTTGCTTCTAAAAATCATGACTTACTGTGACACTATTCTGCACCGTGCTTTTTTTTTTGTAACTTACATACACACACAGGTTGATTCTTTATCAACCCATGAAGATGTCCTCAGTTTTTAAATATTATATAGTATGGTTGTATGTGATTTTTTGAAGTGGTCCCACAGACTTAGATTATTATTTAGATTATTTCTAAATTGTGGTAACTAAAAACATAGTTATTAACAGAATTCCACATGTGTAAATATATTTCAAATTTTTAGAGATGGGATTGCCAGGTAAAAGAAATTTAGATTTATAAGTTTGATAGATCCTACCAGGTTTCTTACCATGGAGATGGTACCAATTTACCCTCTTAACCATAGTAGCTACACGTTTCTCCACACCCTTGAAAACGGTATTACCTGTTTTAATTTTTGGAAATCCAGTAGGATTTATTATTTTAACATAGTTTAAATTACATTTTTCATATCAAATTGAGGTTTAATTTCTTTTTAATTGTTTAAGAGCCATTTAAGCTCTTGTTTATCTGAACTGCCCTTGGCCAATTCTCTTTTGAGTATTTGTATTATTAATTTGTAGAAACATGTTACATATTAAAGGTATTATTTCTTTATTGATGATATAACTTGCTATATTTTTACAATTGATCATTTGTCTTTTTACTCTGTATTTTTTTTTTTTTTTTTTTTTACTTAGTCAAATTTATCAGTCTTATTTTCTATGATTTCTCCCTTTGGCTTCATGATTTCTTTCTGTTTTTCTTTCCTAATATCCCATGGCTCCTCAATTATTGTTATGATGTTAGATTTTACAATTAAATTTGATCCATCAGAATTTATCTTGGTGTCTACTGTAAGGTAAGAAAGCACATTTACTCTTTTCCCTGAAATGGCTACTTTGTTTATCTAACAAAATTTCTTTTGTAAACCATAATAATCTCATTGATTTGAAAAGAGACTTTCTATGTACAAATTAAAAATTCCATTTACCTCTGGTCTCTCTATTTTGTTATTTTGATGTGTATGTTTATGTCTACACCAGAACCAAACTACAAAGTGGCTTTTATGCCAGATGACTCATTTATTCATATTTTTTTCTGATTCCTAAAAAGCTAGCTGGGATTATGGAATATAACAATGATCAAAAAAAGAATTTAGGCTTTTTAATCTCAAGGTGTGTGCTTTGCTTTCTATAAATATACTTTAATGACTTCTTCTGAAGTCTGTAGGTGTGTAATATTCTCTTTGTAACTCCTTGGTTGATAGCATTGTTTTTGAAAGATGTAGCAGCCTGTCCAATTATTTCACCATTTGGGTTTTATCTATCACCTAGTTTCATTAACATGGTCTTTTCATAGCTATTTCTTATTCTAAATAATGATTTGGGGTGATTTCTCAAAGAGAAAATGATGGTTTCTTGCTAATAACTGCTTACCAGAAGTACTCGGAATTAGTCACTCTATTCAGAGCAGTTCTAAGTCCCATTTTTGATTATTGGACAAGAAAACAGGTACAAACCCCAAAGTCTTATCATTAAAGCACAAATTCTAGTATTTTAAGATGATAGTACCACCTATAACAATAGATGCTGAGCTGGTACTTAATTTTCAAATATAGGAGTTGCTTAAATTCTAGGTGAAGATCCTCTTAAAAGATGTAGGGTTTCGTGTATGGGAATTTGGGTTTAGCAAATAAAAAACATTTCCCTACTAGCTAGTCCTCTCATCAACCTTATTCAATTTCTTATCTAATTGTATAGGATAAAATTAAATCCTCCCCCAAATAATTTCTACCAAGGTTACAAACCAAAATTTAAAAGTTTGGGGTTTTCAGATAAGTAGTACTTATATAAGTTAACAGCTTTATAATGGCTACCTCAAATTCTGTTTCTCTTTATCAAGTTTGATCTATATTCAAGGAAAAGAAGGAAACTATAAAGTCTGCTATTTTCTCTTTGCCCAAAATATGACATCAATAGACTGGGCTTCTCTTCACATAGACCCTGTGTATATTTGCAGACTTCAGTGACCCAGAATGTAGACCAGTAAAAGTAAGTAGACTATTTTACCAGTAGGCAGATGGAAACCAAAGAAGACCTCTCATAAATGAGAGGGATATTTCATCTTTGTTATTGAGTGAAGAAAATAAAAACAATAAGAACTATTTTATATTCAAAAGATAGGAAAAAATGTAAAAAGCTGATACTACAAAATGCATCTCTACATACTAGATATACTCAGAGACTGTGGAAATGAGGACAGCCTTAGAGAAAGTAGTGTGGTCAGACTAGAAACAGTGGAAAAGTGAAAGAAGTACAAGGTATGGTAAGCTGTTTTACTTGGAGGAGAGTTACATTCTTTGGGAGAAGTACAATACTCACTGCTAGCTGTTAATCTAATATCACTTCTTCATTTTATTATAAGACATAAAGGTTCAAGGTATTAATTAATGTAATAAAAATGAGTAAGTACCTTTTTCTTTTCTTTTTCTTTTTTTCTCCTATTACAGGTGCTGTGTGATTTTTGTTCTTGCCTATGAGATGCAAACAGGAATTGTTAATGCAGAAGCTCTTGAAAAAAGAGTAGCTTCAGCTGGACAAGATTACTTTCCTATGTCTTTGGCCTTTCCACCTCCTTCCTAAATAGAAAGCAGACATGATGCCTTGAAGTATAGGATCCATCCTGTGACTATGAAGACCTGGTGCCAATGTTAAGATATACAAAGTAGAAAGAGAGATTTCCATATACAGTGAAATTTTGAACCAGTTTACTACTACTGATCAGACTCTTCTGGACTTTATCTTGTGTGAGGAAAAACTTAGCAAATTTGGGCCTTTCAAGAGATGTAAAGACCTTTCTTTCAAGAGACGGTGTTCACAGTTCTTGGTTTGATGTCTAACACATCCCTAAAATAACGCAGAAGGGTTGAAATCTTAGACAACAGATTATATTTAAATGTTTTAAAACAGGAAACTACAGTACATAGCCCAAACCAGGCCCTCTGGTTCTTTTAGTTTTCTTGAATTATGGCCACACTCATTCATTTAATTATGTCCGCGACAATATGAATGCTACTGCAGAAGAATTGAGTAATTGTCACAGAGACTGCATTTTCCAAGTCTGAAATATTTATTATCTGACAACTTTGTGGAAAAGGCTTTTGAACCCTGATTTAAAATATGAAATCAAGAGAATAAAAAGAGAATAATATTTTAATTGTCACTGGATCAGAAGGGATGACTGTAGCAAGAGAGATCTCGTAGAAGGTAACAGGCAAAGCATAAATCAAACCACAAGTAATACCAAGATAGACTTTTTTTTAGCTCTAATATGAATTAATAAACAATTGTGAAAGTTTCGCTTAATGCTCTGACTATAATAGGTGGTTACATAAATTGTGGATATTTTTGACATAGCAAGATTTTGAAAATAAAGCATACTATTTTTTTTTTCAGTTGGAAGATAATTCATAGTCTGTAAAAGAAAGGACACTTGTGACATTAGGGTCTCAGAAAAATCACAAAAGACATGAGATATGAAAGAGAAATCACATTAAGTCACAGCAGAGTCTGAATATGTGTGTTATGTTGATCATACAGAAAAATGGCTTAGGAAAGAAATTATCCTACTCAGGGTGTTGAAATGGTTAGCTTTGCTTAAAATAATAGATGCTTTGGAAGATCATGAAATGATTGATTTTATTACTCTCACTAGGAGGAAAGATTACAAGTTAGAGCCTGCAGAAGTGTGTTAAGGAAACTTCTATCTAAGCCAGAAATCAAAGAGAAAGATATGAAATGCAGACACTAATCCAGGAAACAGTTATCACACATAATACAGAGAGAAAAGGAACATGACTAAATAAACATAGTTTTGATTCTCAGCTCTAAGTAGAACACCTTAAGAAGAAATAAGCATAAGAAGCCTCCTCCCTTCTTCCTAGAAAGAAAAGGTAAAAATGAAATATTTCTTTTTCCATTAAAAGATTGCAAGTAACTCAACAAAATATTTGTGGAGAGTGCACTCCAGGAGACACATTGGTTCTTATTAGTCACACGAGGGCAATGGAGTCAATAACACTATCAGTATATTTATTTCAAAAACCTTCTGTTTGCCTACAATTAGGTTCAAAGTTAAAGTTCAATTTTAAGAGTTTACACAGGCATTCAATAGCATTCTTAATATGCTATTTATTACCTTCTATTCCTTTCCAATTTTGGAATGTCTGGTAAATTCAATAACTAATCCAAAGTCAAATGAAACCTAAGGAAATTATGTTTTATGATTATTCTGTGCTCTTGTTTTATTCAACCTTTCCTTCCCTTCCCTCCCTTCCTCTCCCTTTCCTTTCCCTTTCCTCTTTCTTCCGTTTCCTTTCTTTTCTTTTTTCTTTTCTTTTCCTCTTCTTTCTTTTCTTCTTTCTTTCTTTCTTTCTTTCTTTCTTTCTTTCTTTCTTTCTTTCTTTCTTTCTTTCTTTTCTTTCTTTTCTTTCTTTCTTCCTTGCTTGCTTCATTTTCTTTTTTTTCTTTATCTGTCCATCTACCTACTATCTATCTATCTATCTATCTATCTATCTATCTATCATCTAACTATCTATCATCTATCTATCTATCATCTAAAAATAATGTTATCATTTACTCTAAGGCACAAACGATCTTTTGATAGCCTAGTAATAAGACAAGGACTAGAGTTTTCATTTGGAATGATGACTTGATCTAAATGATTCAGATTCCTAACCAAAGAAGTGTGAGATGTATTCAGAAATATTTCTTGTTTATTTAATGCATTTCATGTCCTTTATGTCTACCTTTTTGTCATTAAATCATTACTATTTAAGTATAGGGAATGCATTTGATTTTCAGAACCTTGGAGAGCAACACATTTAGTTACTTAGTTGCTTTCTGAATGACAGACTTTTACAGTAACTGTATATTTAAAATAGTCATGGAAGAAAGGGAAAGAAACAGTGTGAGAGAAACTCATTAAATACTGACACTCTGTCTATTTGCTACCACTAATACAAAGTGTTTATTTGATATGTTTTCTTTGTTCAGCACTTGTCATTGTGATTGCATTCTTTTGGTTTTTGAGATACAAAACACACTGCATTTTAGGCTTTTAAAAGGTATTTAAAAAATTTTTATTTTAATTAAAACCACCTTTATTGATTACTTTGCATTAGTTTAACACTAAGTTTATTACCAGAATGATACATATTCCTAACCTTAAAATTTACTTTTAAATATTCCAGTAAGATATTACTTTATTCATATTCAAGTTCATATTTATAATTTACTTATTGCAAAGCAATTTATTGTTTTTAATGTAGTATTATATTTTCTTCCCTTTATTGTTTGTATTAATCAAAGCACATATCTTTTATGTCTAGAGTGTTTCTGAGCATCTCATTGAAATATGTAAAATTAAGCAAAAAAGTATATTGTTTGCAAATGGTATTAATTTTAGATCTTCATTAACTCTACTTGTAAACCTTATTTCCATTTTCTCTCTTATAGTACTCTTTATATATGACAAGGTAATAGTATATTTTTATGAAGATCATGGGAATATTGGCTTTGGTATTTTCTTTTCTGAAAACAAGGCATTATTGAATTGCTTACTAAATAATGATAAGAAAATTATTGAGCATGAATGTTAATGTTAAAGTAAATAAGAAAAACTAAAGTTAAAGATATTTAAAAATATAATTTTCGGGACACTGGGGTGGCTAAGTCAGTTGAGTGTCCAACTTCGGCTCAGGTCATGATCTCGCTCATGGGTTCAAGCCCCACATCAGGCTCTGTGCTGACAGCTCAGAGATGTGCTTCAGATTCTGGGCTTCCCTCTCTCTTCCTGCCTCTCCCCTGCTTGCACTCTCTCTCTCTCTCTCTCTCTCAAAATAAATAATAAACATTAAAATATATTAAATATATTATTTTCTTAACAATATTGTTTCTTTATAATAAAAATATAGTGTGTAATACATGTAACATACTAAGTGTGTGTTAATTGACTGCTTATGTTATTGTCAAGCCTTCTGGTCAACAGTAAGCTACTAGTAGTTAAGTTTTGGGGGAATCAATAGTTATATGTAGATATCTGACTGCACAGGGGTTGGTTCCCCTAACCTGCTGTCTTGTCCATTGTGCAGAGGTCAACTCTACATGGGTCTTGATGACTGTTCTCGTGTCAGTAATACACTGTCTTGATTACTATAACTTTGTAGTAGGTTTTGAAGATAGGAGTTTGAATCATTGATATTGAATTTTGTTCTTCCTTTTCCTTTCTTTCTCTCTTTCTTTTCCTTTTTTGTTTCTATTCTGGATTATTTCCATATGCAATTCAGGATTAGGTTATTAGTTTCTGGAAATAACACAGCTGTGAGCTTGAGGGATATTTCATTGACCATGTAGATCAATTTGGGAGGATAGGCATCTTAATGATATTAGAGGTTCTTATCCAGCTTCCTATTTATATACACGAGGAGTTTTTTATTTTACTTAGTTCTTAATTTCTTTCAACTATGTTTAATCCTTTTAAGACCTGGTACTAAATAGACTTTTGCAAGCAAAAAAAACAAATATTTATATGTAATCCATACACAGGGTACTTAAAAAAAAAAAAAAAAAAAAACCTAGTCTTTTCTCCAAAAAGGGATCCTTTTGGTCCCGTTTCAAATCTTGAGCTCTTTCTCCCTTTTATCTGAAAATGTTTAATGATATGGTACTTTGGATTCGAGTTCTTTCCTTACTCACCTGTCTATTCCTTTGCTCTCCCATTTTGCTTTCTTTCCTTGTCTTGTCTTTTCTCTTCTTCTCCTTTTTCTTTTCCTTCTTTTACTATTTTTTTTCTTTTTGGTCTGCAGATGACTATGGCATTTATTCCTCCCTTCTCAGTCCATCTATTTTTAGTTCCACGATGTCCAATCTTATGTTTCAACCTTCCTGATATGCATTTTTATCCTTTCTTACTGCATTTAACTCTCTAAAATCACATTAGGCCTCTTTGTCATATAAACTGCTCTATTAGCATACTCAAACTATTTGCCTTGAAATCTTAGGATAATTTTATATTAATGCTTTATAGATATAATAAGTTGCCAACTCTTGTTGCTTTTATATTCTGCCTTTGTACTCCTTATTTCTTGAGCTTAACTTAGGCCCTCATCACAGATATCTTTGAGAATACTCTGATTTTTTTCTAAATGTCTTTCCTTTTCATCTTACACTTTACCACATTTCTTTGATTCTTTGGATATTTTCAGAAATATAGAAAAGAGTGGAAATAATGAAGGGGAACGATAACTGTGTACCTTCCACAAAACTTGCAGCAGATATAAACATTTTGCAATACTTGTTTCAGATTTATTATTTACTTATTTTTATTTGTGAGAGAGAACATGCACATGAGTGGGCAAGAGCAGAGAGAGAGAGACAGATAGAGACAGAGAGGGAGAGAGAGAATCCCAAGCAGGCTCCACACTTGGCTTGATCTCATGATCCCAAGATCATGACCTGAGCCGAAATCAAGAGTTAGACACTTACCTGACTGAGCCACCCAGGTGCCCCTATTTTATTTCAAAGTGAATATTCAAAGTTTGTGTTAAAGTCTTCTGTGTCCTTTTCATTATCCCATTCTTTTCTCTCTTCCCAGATGAAAAAACTATGCTGAAGTTTGTGTTTATATTTTACGTGTATGTTATTTAGTATTATTTTGTGAATGTATCCATCCATAAAGAATATATTTGTAAGCTATTTGTTGCATATTTTCAACCTTTCATTAAATAGCATAAAACAATTTTAAAAGTCAGCTTTGAACTCAACTCTCACTTATCAATTTATTCATATTGGTATTAATACAGATAGCAAAATTAATTTGGTTTAATTATTGTATTTTATTGTATGAACATATATATAACCATTTTCATAGATGATTATTTGAGTTTTTGGTAGCAACCATTGCTTCAAGAAAGAACATCGTATTAATGTTATTGTTTAATTGTGGAAATAATTTTAATATTTTTATTTAAAATATCTTTAGATTTGCAGAAAATATGCATTATTGGTAAAAAGATTTTCTGTACACCTTTCACTCAGCTTGCCCTCATGTTAGTGTCTTACCTAGCCACAGTACAAGTATAGACACTGAGAAAATTTTATTAGTACAATAATAGCAATCTATAGAATTTCTTGAAATTTCTATATTTTCCACTAATATCTTTTTTCTTTTCCAGGATTCTATTGAGGATCATTTATTATGGTTACTTTTTATATCTCCTTAGTTTTTCAACCTGTGACAATTCCTCACTTCTTCCTTGACTTTTATGACTTTGAAACTTTTTTAGGCCACTGGCAAGTAATTTAGTAGAATTTCCCCCAGTTGGAGATTTTCTGTTGCTTACTCATAATTAGGTTAAAACTGTGTATATTGGCAAGGATACCACTAAAGAATTCTGCCCTTCTCAGTGTCTTATATCAGGAGTTTTATGAAGTCAATAAATAGGTATTGTAAGGACACAAGTCTAAACCAGACTGACTCCATAATAGGCTTTAAGTTTCCCCTCTAAACTAGAAGGTCTAAGTTTCAGTTTCCCTGAAACAATCAGGCAGCTACACATTGCCCAAGGCCAAGGTAACTGCCCACCACTTCACTCCATCACACTACCTTGGCAACACCCAATCAAGAAAGGCCAGCTACTATAGATAAATCTCAGCTGCCTAATGTAAAAGTTAACCCATTAGTCGCCAAACAAGACTCTAGGCTCGCTCTACGGTTGGTTGAATTTAAGGGTACCTTGAATGTTGTAATTGGATCCTGCCAAAAGTAACAGATACTCTGGATAACATGTATGGTTAAACCCGCTGTCAATAATGTTGTATAATTATGATTGGATCACTGTTTCCATGCCACAATTTCTGTAACTCCCCCATCACAAACCCCATAAAAACCCTACTCTGCCTTTGTTCGGGGCTCACAGCACGGATCCACTGCGCTGGTAAAGTCTGTGAGCCCGAGCTCGAGCCCGTAATAAAGCCCTTTGCCTTTGCATGTGTGATTCGGTCTCCCCGGTGGTCTCTGGTCCTTGAGGATACTGCAATCTGGGTATAACAGTATTATTAATAGTGTTACCTTGATTACTTGTTCAAAGTAGTGTCTGCCAAGTTCCTGAACTGAAAGTTTTAATATTCCTCTGGTAATTAATACATTTCTTGGGATACATACTTTCAGACTACATAAATATCCTATTTCTCCTTAAATCCTCACCCATTATTTTAGCACATTATCAGTGGATCACTTTCAACAATTATTACTGTGGTTTCCAAATGATGATTTTCTATTTCTTTCACAGGAAAATTAATAACGGGAAACTTTGTTTTAAATGGAGTCAAGAGATTATGGAGGGGGGTTCTCTCATACCCTACCAGTCATGGTCAATTACAGATCCATCAGGAAGAGGCATACCTTGCAAGTCTATACAACTTTAGCTATTCCTTTACTTCGCCGGTAGGAGCAGGAAAACTTTTTTCTCCCCTTTCCCAACAGCCCAGCCAATGAAAAACAGTGACATCTCAGCCAATGAAAATCCACTACACTTTGAATTCCCAGTTTACTCGAGTGGATTTCTTGTTTATAACAGCCCTTCTGAACTCCCCCTTTTCTTATATAAGAGAGCATTTCTCTCCTTTTTTGCCAGATTTAGCTATGGTTTGGCTATAGTTTGCTTGTCCTGAATTGAAATTCTCTGCTGTTCCTAAATAAGCACATAGGCTGGGATTGAAACATTGTAACTCTTATCTCACTCTGTTAGACAAGGCATAGGTTCATAAGGTCAAATAAGATCAAACTACATTCAGCTCTGGGGCGCCTGGGTGGCTTAGTTGGTTAAGCGTCCGACTTTCGCTTAGGTCATGATCTCGCGGTTCGTGGGTTCGAGCCCCACGTCGGGCTCTGTGCTGACTGCCAGCTCAGAGCCTGGAGCCTGTTTCAGTCTGTGACTCCCTCTCTCTCTGACCCTCCCCTGCTCACCCTCCCCTGCTCACGCTGTCTCTCTCTCTCTCTCCTAGAAATAAATAAAACATTAAAAAAAAAAAAAAAAAACTACATTCAGCTCTTCATCCTAGGAGCTGCATGGTCACATTCCAAGTGGATGAGCATGGATTATTGCAGTCATTTTAATGATTAGCCTACATCAGTCATACACTGATTGTTGAAAATGAGATGTATAATCTCTCAAATTTACTTTAGATTTATATTTTATTGTTGTCCTTATTAGTTTTTTTTTTTTAACTCTTTGTTTTCCCTTCCCCTATACCCAGCAAAGTAGTTAAGAGTTGAATCAATATATGTTTTTTAATAGCAGACTTGCATGTTTGGTAAATTGTTAAACAATATGGAGTATAAAATGTCTGTTATATTATTTATGTTATGTTGCTTCTTGTACAAGTTATTATGACCACTTTCTAGAAAAAAAATGAAACAACAAAAATAATTACTCCTTCGTGGGTTGAGTAGAGCTTAAGTTAAAACTCTTAATGGATGAATGTAGCCAGGGCCATTTGAAAAATATAATTTCAAATTAGCCAAATGACTTTAGTGACATTTTAAAATGTCATTTGAGCAAGCTCAGGAAAAGTGGTTATTAACTTGTAGTGTAATGAATTGATCAATGTGCTAGGATATTTACCTTTTAAAGTATAAATCTTTAAGGGGTGGCAATGAATCACCAGTCAGTTTCTCTCTGTTTCTTTTAATTAGCTAGGTAGATTGTGCATCTCAGAGATGAGGGCTTTGTAGAACAGCTGGAGTCATTTATCTGGAAGGGTCTCTTCACAAACAACTTTCAGGGTTTTCTTATTCTCCTACTTGAATTCCCTTTTCTTTTTACTACTTCGTGACTTGTAACAATTCCATTGTGTAGATTTCAGACGTGGCACATTTCAGAGAATTGACAAGACCCAGAACGTGTTCCTGACGAGTCTGGTGGAGAGTAAGTTATGACACCACCCCTCCCATTCAAAACAAAATAAAAAATAAAATAAATAAATACAACTGAAACACAAAAATCAAAGTGATAAGTTATTGCACGAGAGCAGTGATACAATGTTTTTTCCAAAAATAATGGTTTTGAACTTTAGAATCACTTTCAGGCAGGAGGTATGCAGTTACTCATAAAGCTGACTGCAATCTACTCCTCTTTTCCCATTGTCTTTAGTACACATAGTTTTTATTACCTGCAGTTCAGAACTGACAATCTTGACTAGGAACTGCTGAGCAAAGCCTACTGATGCCAATCACACTTTGTAATAAAAGTTCTTACTATCCCATTGTGCTTTGAAAACCATACATTTTTATGTGTGGTTTTTATTTTAATCTCATACATTGAACACATTAGAGAAAAGGAAGGCCAGATCTGGGTTCCTCCATTGCTCACTTTTTAAAAAGACTACCAAAGATATTGCATAAGTACAAATGTGATCCATAACTTGTGAATAAAATGTTTTCTTTTCCCTTTTATTTTAGACATAATAGATAAAATTTTTCAACCAAATGTGAAAAACATTAGATCATGCATTTTGATTCTATGGCTATAATCTCTAACATACTTTGTGATTTATAAATTTGTATCATGTATAAACAGAATGTCAAGAGCTTCAATCACTTACTACATGACTTGAGTCTAAAGTACACAAAAAATGAATCTTGTTAAAATTGAGGAAATGCCTTGTGGTATTCTACCAATCAATAAAGTCATTTTACAATGGGGAACTGAGGAACTGATTTAAAGTTACCATAAATCCTAGTGAAGGAAAACATTTTCAGCTAATCAAATTAGCTGCTTAAATTGCTGAAGCAACTTAATTCAAATTGAATCAAATAATCTGCATAAATCACACCATCAAATGTTTCTCTTGAAATCTATTTAGTTGTGATTTGTATAAAGAATAGGTACTCAAAGATATTAACGCAAACCAGGCCTCTGAAACTCATTGTACTATTATGGAACATTTGTAAATGTGTCATTATTTAATTAGATTTAATATTTTAATACTTTGTACAATTTAAAGTTATTTATTTTGGAAACATTAGTTCTAAATTATCTTGCCTTCAGTAGTTTTCCTAAGGAAGAAATTGGTTTATGAAGTGTGTTATTAACCAAATAACTAACTGGATTTATTTAAATGCATTTAAATACATGTCATTTTGCCTCTTAGACTGTGACCCATATACTTGTTTATGAGATAAATCTTGTTATTACATCATTATACATGACTTGATCTTCAGAAATGTTTAGCTTTTTCAAGAAGATATGTATGGATATTTAAAAAATATATTGAAAAAAGAGATACTTATTTTTATATATTTATTTATATTTAAGTATTGAATATTGTTTATATAAATCTATATATGATTTCACTTTTAAGCCATACAAGTGTATTTTTCCTTTTATATTATCTTTGCCCAGATATTACCAAGATACTCCATGTATATGGGGAGGATGCACTGATATTAAAATGATCTTTTATTGGATCCTTTTTCTTGCATTATGCCCCCATCGAGTTTATTCTTTTATTAGAAAATAATTTAAAAATCAAAATATTTATATAATGTATATGCACAGTAAAAATAAAAACAATAATGAACATCATGGACCCACTACCCTTCTTAAGGAAAGGTCATTACTAATATCTTTGAACCCCTGTGGACTTCTGTATTACATTCTTTTATCCCATTCCCAGAGGTATCCACTGTCATGACACTTGTTCATAATTTACTGTATTTTTTTGTATTTAAGCCATATTCATTGTTATCTATAAACATTATATGGTTTACTTTTAGTTGTTTTTGAAATTTACATATACATGGGACTCTTTCATGTACTCATGCAACAAATACCCATTCAGTACCTATTATGTTCCAGCACTGATTTATGTGTTGAAGATATAGCAGACAAAATAACAAGACAAAAATCTCTTGATTTTTGAGAGAGGCATGTGGCTGGACCACACTGAACAAAGCAGAGTATGAGAGGGCTTGGGATGGGGTGACAACAGCCATACCATAGGGGCATAGTAAGGACTTTGGCTTTTACTTTGAGTCTTTGGAAGACTAGAGCAGAAGAGAGCCATACTCAATTCTACTTTGTAATAGAGTCCCTCAGCTCCTCTGCCAAGGTTAGACTTCAGGGGCTTAGACCAACGCAGAAGAAGCAAACTCGTTAGGAGGTTAGATGAAAATCCAGACAAGAAATTGTGTCAATTTCTATCAGGAGGATGACAGTCCACACTCTGAGGAGTGGTTAAACTATGGGTGTTTGAAAGCAGAGCCAACAGAATTGCTGACAAATGTAGAGTGTGAGAAAATGGATTTAAAGCCTGAGTGACTGGGAGAAATGGTATCTCAGTGGTCTACCTGAGTTGGTGCTGAGAGATGAGGGTTTTGATGATCTCAGTTACAGCTGTGCTAAGACTGAGGGATGTAGTCATCAATGTGGTGTGCCATGTCCCTATTGAATAGCACACGTCTGGAGTTCAAGCAAAGGTGGTTGGGCTAAAGATACGCATTTGGGAGTTATCAGTACCTAGATGGTCTTTATTAATTCTTAGAGACACAGGTAATTGAAACTATGAATCTTCATATGAGTACATCTTTAGTGTTATCCAGAAAATTAAGACATGATTTTTTAATTATATTTTTGACTTCTTGAAATTGGCAGTACTGTTTTGTATTGACCTTTGTTCAGATTTCTGTTTTAAATTTTTTTTAATGTTTATATATTTTTGAGAGAAAGAAGGAGACAGAGTGTGAGCAGAGGAAGGGCAGAGAGAGAGGGAGACACATCAACCGAAGCAGGCTCCAGGCTCCAATCTGTTGGCATAGAGCCTAAAGTGGGGCTCAAACTCAGGAACTGTGAGATTATGACCTGAGCCGAAGTCTGTCGCTTAACCAACTGAGCCACCCAAGCACCCCCAAATTTGTTTCTAAATGTCTAGAAGAGGTTTAATTTCTTTCTTTCCTTCTTTGTTTTTTTAGGTTTATTTATTTTATTTATTTTTAGTAATGCCTACATCCAATGTGGAGCTCAGACTCGCAACCCAGAGATTAACAGTCCCTATTCTTCTGACTGAAGAAGAATTTATTTCTGATTTTGTTATTGATGTTTAATTTGATTGTATTTATTAGTTTTGTGTTTGTGTGGCCATTTTCCAAAGTGGTTATACCAAATAATGATCCCAAACCAATTCATCATATGTCTTCCATCCATCTTTCCTACTTTCCTTCCTTTCTTTCATTCTTTCTTTATTTCCTTTTTTCTTTCTCT